>NW_001849334.1:4179-14072 GCF_000209065.1 Trypanosoma cruzi
TGGAAGATGTCCCGTGTGCGATGGCAGTATTCCAAGAGCGCAAGATACGACGTGCGGGCTTCGGCGTAGAAGTGAAGGTGCGACGAATTAAAGTTGTAACGCCCCCTCCTGTCCCGTATAAAAGCGAAGACACAACTTTTGGCGCGGGACCAACGTGAACTCAATGAACGCAGCCTATAAAACGGACGGCAATACTCAGGAACCTCTTTCATGATCCCATGGCTCACGGCGCACCTTGTGAGAGACCGCAATGCATCCTCATCAAAAAACAACGAGGATACGCCGTCAAAAACAATGGCAGCGTTCTTGCGACAGAGAATACCCGCAGAACTGTACACGGAGGTAATGCGCATACTGAGATGATCAATTTCCACAATCTTTTGCGGTTGCTCCTTAGCAGCATTTGCACACACGGCAACCCCACTGAAGGCGATAACGATAACCTTCATAAGCTCAGCACCGGCCTCCAATGTAGGCTCAATTTTCACCATGATCCCGCTCACCGTAATCTCAAAGCCCACGTCAGAATGTGAATCGCACGGCCACACAACACAGGGGTTCTTCAACTGCACGTGAATGGGTCGATTCATGACCCACGACACAGAACGACTGGCGGCATTGAAAAGAAACGAAAAAAAACCTTTTCCATTCTGTGGAAGGGATGCCAAATCCTCTTGAGAATCGCAAGATGCAAATGAAGTGTTACTGACACTCTGACACGACATGTAATCATCATCCTCCAGGCCGCGGAATCGTGCAATGTTCATCCCTCTTTTTCCACATTGGAGGCCTCCCCAACAGAACTAATGCAGCAGGCACATGTGCAGCACAATATCTTTCACTATCCCGCGTTCTACCTTAATTCCCATGACTGCCACGGCGGCGGTGCCTGCGTTACATCTGGGATGACTCCAAAATGCCAGGCGCCATGCTGTAGAGAGTGGATGCTTGACAAACGTGCCCGCGTTAGTGCCTAACACAAAACGACGTCAAGTAGGAAAACTATCCGCAACTCAAACTACCCGTGTGTGGCCGCAACAAAACAAACACTGAGAAATGTGCGGAGCAACGTAAAGAAAAAAAAAGAGAATAATCTTCTGGGCCGCTGGACGGATCCTGAAATTATCCAAAGAAACCAAACACGACAGGAAGGAAACAGAAGGTAAAGCAAGGGCAGTTCATTGCCTCAATGTTGTTTTCTGATTATATATATATATATTCTTTTGACCCCTCACTTGGACTTTTGCACTCAGATAGGATCTGAAATATTATTTCTTACGACGTGGCGGACATTGGACTCCTCCAACCACAGGACCCCGCCGCGAGGTAGGAAACAAAAAGGGGACGGGTAGAATGGAGAAATAGAAAAATATCTGGCACCTATCGGTTCCATGCCCCAATAAATTCGTGTTCTCCCCAAGAATTCATAAGATAGGAAAAGTATCATAAAGGAGTGCATTCGTTTATCAGGATATGTATATATATATATATATACTAATTTCGCCAGCTCTCACGCGATCATTCTCTTCACAAGTTACTAGAAAAAGAGAGAAATGGTACAATAGCCCACAAGAATACATCGATATACAAGCAAAGTAATACGTCATTCCGCATAATTCTTCGTTCCTTCTCTTGTTGTTCGCTCTACACAAAATCAGAAGTATAAAAAGTGACAGGCATGCCCTCCCACACAGTCATCGTGCAACAGGAGGGAGAGTCACTGCAGGCGCCCGCACAAACAAATAGAAACAAACCAACAATCAATGACGAGGTCAGGGCGGAGTCCGATGGGTGGCCGCGCAGCTGCACAGCCGTGGCACCCCACGCCCTTCCTCATGTCAGCCAGCAACGCACACTCACAACCTCCAGAAATTGACGCGTCACAGAAGGGCCTCATCGATTGTTTTCTCTAACGTTTTCCTGAATGCATCCTATGGCCCGCACACCAGCCACCACCGTCAAGCACGTCCTCACTACTAAGTACAGATATGAAATAGAGAGAGCAGCAGCCCCCATACTCGGTGCTGCAGCGGCGGGCGCAAAACACACGCACACACCCGTTACGCATCCGCCCCGGGCTAGCGTGATAAGCTCGATAATCCGTTGTCGTCGATAATCGATAAAATAAAATAAAAGCAACGAAGCAATCACCCAATCAATCTATGAATAATGGAAAGAAAAAAGATACTCTCCAGAAGCGTCTACGTCATGCCGCATTTGCGAGGGGCTTTGTGCCTTCTCGCCGCGTACCGGTACTGTTGGGGTCGGAGCCTTTCCACTTCAAAAAAAAAGAAAAAACTGCGCTACATTTTTCTTCAAGCAGAGCATCTTCACCTGTCCAGGAGGACGTGATCAATTATTCAGCTCGCAATGGATGCACCGTCGAACAAGCTCAGAGCGTCTGAGCGGATGTCACCGGTCACAGACTGCAACGGCGGTGCGGGTGGTCGGTACGACGACGCAGTGGTGGTGCCTGATGCGTATGAAGATGACGTCATGTCGTGGAGCTTCTGCGTCTCCTCGTCGCTCTCCTCGTCATCGCGCAGCAGCGCCTCCAGCCCTCCACGCCGCGGCTCGCGCAGCTCCTGCCAGTAGCGGTCCTCCGCGTACCACACAACGACGCTGTACACAGCGACCGCAAGCAGCACAGTCGTCAGCAGCAGCACGATATCCGCGTAAGCCCTCGCACCGCCGTCGCTCGGCGCAAGGTGGTTGGCCGCGCTGATCACGCACAGCGCCGCAAGGAGTGCAAAGCCCGCCGTGCGCATCACCGTCAGGAAGGCCGAGCGCATCATGTTCGTGAAGGCAACCACGCCCGCACCCGCAAGCAGCACAGCCGCCATGCAGAAGTACTGGACGTGGCAGCCTCCCACGGGCGAGTGCACAGCCGCAATCAGGCACACCACACACAACACCGACAGCTGGAACACGCACCAGTACACGCGGCTGTCCCTCATGTTCGTCAGCATGCCGCCGTACATCCGCTGCTGCGCCGCGGGGTGCCAATACCCGACGGGGTACAGCAGGCGCTCGTGCAGCGGCTTCCTCGAAAACTGCCAGTACCTCTCGAAGCTCGCGCCCACGTGGCGGGCAATCAAGTAGCACACGCCAGCAGGGAACGCCGCACCGTACAGCACGCCGACGACACCAACCACGCGGTGTTGCACGCGGGCGCCGGGCATCGCCAGTGCGAGCACGGAGCCGAAGAATATGCCGAGATGCATCGCGTGCGCCACAACGTACGTCAGGCTCGGGAAGCGCATCGCCGCCCACGCAGTCGCCGCGTCCACGCCGCGCCACCGCTGGAAGGCGGCCGTCACACCGCAGTGCACGCACCCGAACACAGCGGCGAGCAGCGCGTTGCCCACCACCATCCACAGCGGGTCAAGGGCAGCGAACACCGACAGGAAGTACGGCAGCGCAACGGTGCTCGCACGCTCCTGCGCCGAGGCGCATGGCATCCTCGCGAACACGCCGAGCGCCTGCATCTCCAGAATGGAGCCCAGCCCGCCGGTCACCAACACGGCAACAGCCGCCGCACCCGCAACAACGCCGGTGATCGCCGAGAGGGCGCTGGCTGCGGGCAGCGTGTCAGACCTGATCGTGAAGGACCCAAGCAGCACACCCCTGCAGCCGCCGAAAACCGCCACAGCGTCGCAGCGAATGACTATCGTCTCGTCGGCAGCAATGAAGTAACCGCGGTGCACGGGCACAGCGAGCTCCAGGACGGTGGACGGATTCGTCGCGTTGCGCACCCACGTCGCGTTGCGCAGCATCGCCCCCCACGGACCGCCAAAGCCGCGCGGCTGCGCGGTCGCCACCGGCACGAAGCTCAGGTGCGTGCCGAGCTGCGGGTCGCGTGCCCATTGAAACGGCGGCGGCAGCGCCACCATCAGCCGCGTCGGGACGGCGCTCCCACCGCCGCGGATGTCGTTCTGCGTCAGGCTCCCACCAGCCGCCGTCGTCGTCACGGCAAGCGTCGGGCACGCCACGTCGCTCCACCACAGCGTGCTGCTCACCGACGCCGTCGGGGTCCGCGTGGGCGACAGCGCCACCGTCTCCGTCACCCGCGGGGTCTCCGTCTGACTGTACTGCGTCGGACTGTAGTGCGTCGTGCTCAGGCTCGGTGTTGGTGTCGGCGTCGGGCTGCGCGTCTCCGTCAGCGTCGCCGTGTGGCTCAGCGGCGGCCTAAAGAGTGTGCGGTTGCACCCGTCCACGTGCGGCAGGTACACCGGCAGGCAATCGCGCCCGTACCCGCCCTCAGCACAGCGGCAGCGACACGACGCAGACATCGCCCTCGTCGCAGCAGCAAAGCAGAACACGTCGGCGTCGCACACGCCACACGCCACGGGGCGGAATTCCCCGATGATGCCGGCGGACCTGTAGTCCATCGGCTGCAGCGCCTGCCCGTTGAGCGTCAGGCACCCCACAACGAACCTTCCGCCGGCACCCCCGAGCGCAACGGTGCCGTCCATCACGACGGGCCCACTGCCGGCGTTCCCGTGGAGCGTCAGCGTGCTCTGCACAAGATCCGCACGGCGCGGGTACGACGGCACAGACAGAAGCCTGCCGCTAATGCTGTTGCCCCGCACCGACAGCCACGACCCGGACGCAAACGACGCCGACCCCCGTAGCACCAACAGTGCGCCATCCGTCAGCGCACCGACGTTGTCATTCACTACAACGGCGGACGCGTTGGCCTCCACACCGCTGCCAAACACCAATCCATGCGCGGCGTACACCTGGCTCCCCGACACGCGCAGCACAGCGCCCCCCGACGCAACCACGCGCGCACTCGCGTACAACGCATATTCGCCACCGAACACAGCCGAGTCCAGCGCGACACCGCCACCGACGAGCTCCAGCACAGCGCCGTCCACCGCCACCGTCCGCCCACCAGTCATCACGGTCACGAGGGCCACGCCGGACACAACCAGCACGGACCGCACGAGCCGCAGGCCCGACAGCACCAGCACCGGTGCGTACGGCGAGGACTGCGAGCCAGGAAGATACACAAGCGGCGTCGGCCTCGCGGCAACCAGCAGGGAGTCCGTCACCGTCAGCACAGACCCCGCGGGAAACGTGCCGGTCAGCACAAGCGCACCGTTCAGCGCCTCCACGTCGCACACGGACAGCTCCACCGGCCCGCTCTCGTCGCTCCCCGCCGCCACCGCACCGCGCAACACCCCACCGCCCATCACGTACAGCACGGCACCGTTCAGCAGCGACACGTTCTGCACAACAATCCGCACGCCGTCTCGCGCCATCCACGGCACGTAAAGCACAGGACTCACGCCGTCCAGCACAACGTGGCGCAGCGTCACCTCGCCCGCGCCGGCAGGCACAACGAACACCGACCGCACCGTCACGCCCTCGCGGAAGAACACACTCGACGCGGTGACCGCAGCGGGCGGCAGCACGGGAACTCCCACAGGCACGCACGCCTCGCCGTACCCGCCGCTGCCGCACACGCACACGCACACACCGTCCGTCATGCTCGCAGAGGCCGTCCCGGGCGCGTAGCAGTAAGTCTCCCTGTCGCAGTCGTCGCACCCAACAACGTCGATGCTCCCAGCGTCGCCAAAACCAGCCGCTGCGTACTCCTCCGCCGTCGACAGGACACGGCCACCAGCGTCGTTGCATGCCACCCTCAAATGCGCCCCATCCGCAAGCGACAGGCTCAGCGACAGCATCCGTGGCAGCAGTGCTCGGTTGCGCACAAAGCTCAGCGTGCTCCCAGCAGCGGTCACGGCGCCAGCGGCGTAGAGCATCTCCCTCGAAACACCGTCGTGCACGTTGCCCTTCACCAGCAGCATCGACCCGTCATCCAGGCTCACCGTCGAATAGAACGCCACCGCGTAGTCCTCCGTCAACACAAAGCCGCTCCGCACAAGCGCCACAGCGGAGCCCGACACGCTCACAGCCCCACGCACAGACACCGCGTGTCTGCATAGCAGGAAGTCGCTGTCAACAAACGCCACCACGGAGCCGCCGCTGGCCGCAACACCGCCCTCCACCGACACGCACAGCCCCAGCGCCGTCTGCACCGACAGCCCGTCCACGTACAGCGCACCGCGCGATGACAGCGCCACGCCGCCAACAAACAACACGCCAGCGGCGTCGCGGAACACCGCCGCCACATGCGTGCGCGCGATGGTCAGCACACTCCCAGTCAGATTCATGCTGTGCACCAGAAGGCACGCGGAGGCGTCGCCAAGGAAGTAGGCGCCGCGGTACGCAACGCGCTTCTCCGCAATCAGCACAGAGTCCACCACAGTGACGCGCGAGCCCGGCGGGTATCGGTTCGCCACCAGCACGCCGCCGCCGGAGCGCGACTCAAGCCCGCTGATCAGCACATCGGCGCGCTCGCCAGCAGGCGGGTCGGACAGCCACCCAACAACGTACAGGCTCGCTCCGTCCACAAACGCGCAGTTCGCCAGCGTCACGTTGCGCACGCTCCCTGACATCGACTCCACGTCCACCACGACGTCCGCCGCAAAGGTCACACCAACGTAGCACACCACCGACGTCCCAAGACCGGCGTTCACCTCCACATCCACACTCACGTCCCGCACGCACAAGTCGACGCCGTCGGTGCTAGGTGGCTCGGGGACAGCAACGGGCAGGCACGCATCGCCGTGGCCGCCCTCAGCGCAATTGCAGGCGCAGCCATCACTCGAGGCCGTCGTCGTGTACGCGGGGAAGCACGACGCTGCGAGGGCGCATGGGTCGCTGCAGGTCAGAATTGTGGCATTGTACACGGACGGAATGACGTATTGCACTTCCTCCTCGCCGTTCACGGTGTTGCACGCAGCCACAATCGCTCCGTTTGTGAGATCGCCGGAAGCTGAGGATATCCGCAGTACTGTCGGCGTGACCGTGTTGGACATGAATCGGTTGCCGGACACAGACACCGTGGAGCCGCGGAGATTCACTTTGGGGTTAATAAAGAGGAAAGCTTCCGATGGGGATTCACGGCAGAGGTTGTCGCTCAACTGCAGCCAGGAGTTGTAGTAGATGTTGGAGGAGTGGCTTGGAAAAAACACAAACCAGCTTCCCTGCATGTCGTTGCCTTGAAACACCACCGCTGACTGGGACTCCACAAATAATGCCAAAAAAAAATACATGAAGTACCGCACCGGCCTCGTCACAAGATTGCCTCGGATCACCACGGCAGAGTTGTTCAGTACACTCAGCGATGAGGAGTGTCTAGACCCTTCAAGACATATCAAATTACTGTCTCCGCCATCCATATGAAACGTGTTACCCATCACAGCAAACACGGAGTGCCACGACACCCTCAGAGAAGATCTGACAACGTAAATGGCGCTTGACGATGCCGCCACGGCGTGAAACACATTGCCACTCAGCACCACCGCGGAGTTGTTGCTGATCACCAGTCCATTCATCGCAACACACGACGGCCTCCTAAGGTCCAAACCCGACCGAGGGACCAGCCTCGTGACAGTGAAGCGGTTCCCGCTGATCGTGATGTTCGTGCGCGGTGGAAACACACCCTCCGGGCTGAGCAGCGCGTCACGGAACGTGTTGCCGGTGACGACGATGTTCAGCGACCCCACAGCGGCGTACGCGTTGCCCAACAGCAACAGCACGGCGCCGTCCCTCCACGTGCATCCATCGAACATGACATTCGCCACGTCGCCCGTCATCGCCCCAACCAGCACCGTCAGGCTCATGCCGCCCCCGCTGAACGTCACGTTGCGGTAGCACAGCCACGACAGCCCGCCGCCCACAGCCTGCGCAACCTCGGGGTACACCATGTCGCTGATGCACTCACCAACCGGCGGTGGTGGTGGTGTTGCTGGTGCTGGCAGTGGCGGTGGCGGTGGCGGGCCAGCAGGCACAGGCGCCGGGACGCACACATCGCCGTGCCCTCCAGCAGCGCACTGGCACTTGCAGTCAATGACCGCCGTCGTCAGCGGTGCAAAGCAGTTGCCGTCCTTCGTGCACTCCCCGCACCCTGCAACCGTCGTCACGTTGGTGATGCCGTTCAGCTCCAGTTCTGCCACCGCAGTCACCTCCCGTCCCGCGACAATAAGACATCCAGCAACGAACCGGTAACCGGCCCCAACCCGCTTCAGCAAGGATACCGACAACCCCGTCGAGCCCATCTTGCAGCCCGTCAGCGTCACGCCACTGCTGCTGTCCATGTCCACAAAAGGGGATCCACTGTCGTAGAAAACCGTTCCCAATCCCACGTCGTTGTCGCGCCAATCCAACCAGCTTGACTGCTCAACGGTCCACAACTTGTTGGCGTAAATGGCGTATGACACGGAACCCCTGTTCCCCACCACGCGCAACACGCTGTGATCCGACACGCTGAATCCGTGTTGCTGAACCAGGAGGCCTGCCCCGGAGGACATCGTATTGTTGAGCAGCGCAAAAACAGAGTGATCACTCACACTTAGTCTGTACACGTAGAACAGGTGTTTGTATCCATCAAAGCTGAAGTAACGCGCGTACAGCGAGCTGCCACCCACCAGCGTCAGCGTCCCAACCGAGTGCAAACCAAACCCGCGGTAATCCGATCCATACGCCTTGACGTTGCTGACCAACAGCGAGGACGCACTCAGCACGACGTTCTTCAGTAACAATACGCTCAGCGTTTTGCTCGTAATGTCCGGTATGTCGACGACAGAGAACTGCACCGCGTCAACCTCCGTGACGGCGATGTCGCAGTGCTGCGGGAGGGCAAGTGCAAACACAACGACGGAGGACCGTATCACCGTCTGGCTCACGCGGATCAGGACGCCGGCTGACTCGACCGCCTCAGCACCCCCAACAAACCGCAGCACGGCACCCTCAAGAAATGTGCACCCAGTGAGCGTGACGTTGATGGGGAGATGCAGCGGCATACTGTTGAGAGAGAATGTCAGCACAGCACCCACGCCGCTGAATGTCACACCCGCGTAGCAGTGTCGCGTCTTCCACATGTTCAGCGTGAGGTTCGTCAGCGTCTGGTTCACCACGCAGCTCGCGTCGCCGTCCACGGCTCTCTCCGGCAAGGGCGGCACAACCGTGTCGGGCACCTCGAAGGGAAGGCACGACGCGCCATGCCATCCGTCCTTGCAGCTGCACGAGCACGGGCCGCGATCCACCGACTCTGTCCCGGGCATGTAGCACGCCGCGTCGTCGTTGCATGTGCCGCACCCGAACACCACCACGCCCTCCGGAAACACATCGTCGTACGACACCTCCTCACCGCCCCGCAGGTTGCACCCCACCACAAATCGCGCGGGCGACGCCACAATCGTGTTCGGTGGAAGAAGATTCCCAAAGACTGCACTTCCTTCCACCTGACGGTTTTTTGCAAGCACCACAGTGGTGCCGCTGCCTGACAAATGAATTTTTTGTTGAGAACGCGGCATACTTAATACTGAGGCCGCACTCACGTTGTTGCCCTCTACACGCCACTGCGCTCCACCCTGAAGGATGAGAGAGTTAGATAAATACACCAGCGCGGGATCAAAAAGATATTCCTTGCCAATGAACGTGCAGTCCGCCACTCGCAGCAGCCCCGCGGAGCTCACGGTGGCCACCTTCACAAACCAAACGCCTACGACCGCTCTCATCAAGTTGTTCTCCACGCCAAAGTAGCCGCCGTTCTTCACGTCAACAGCATGAACGCAAATAGCTAATTCCGCACCGCTATTCCCCGCTGTCCTCAGTATATTTCCCTTCACAATGACCCCGCCACCATCAACAACAACAATAAATGGGAAATTAAGTGCGTGCCTATTCCCCTCGATGCGGTTGTCAAGCAGCAGCAGCGTCGAGTTCGCACCAAAAACAAAATCCAAAAAGGCAATGGCGTGGCTCGACGTCGTCACAAGCGTACTGCCCACCACCAGTATCTGGGAGTTCACGCCAAA
>NW_001849334.1:14172-25208 GCF_000209065.1 Trypanosoma cruzi
GTCAGCGTGTTTGCCATGAGCATGGCGAAGCCAAGACGGAACTCGCTAGACACAATCTGCAGCACGCTGCCGCCAACCATCGCAACATCCCTGAACATACACGCGCCTTCGTAGTATTCGATGCTCGGCGCACTCCACGAGCTGTTCTGCACCGAAAACAAGGAGCCACCGCCAACACGCAGGTCCGACGCAAGACCGTACATCACGTGCGTCCGCGACAGGACAGCGCAGTTGTCCATGTAGAAGACGCTGGACAATTTCACGTCAAGGCCGCGCTCCACGAGGATCGCAGCGCACGAGCCCCCGCCACACACCAGCAACGACCGCGTCATGACAAACCGCGTCGACAGAAGCCGGACACCGTCCAGGACAAGCACGGGGCCGTACCGGGATCCCGCATGGCCAGGGGTCGTCGGCACGTACTGCGACCCGCCAACCGTCGCGCGCAGCGTTGAGTTCGCCAGCAGTACACTCGAGTTCGGCGGCATCGCGCCATGCAGCACAATCGTGCCCTCCAGCGACGTCACGTTCGTCATGTTGACGAGGGCGTGGGGCATCAGGCGCGCCGTGCTCTCGCTGAGGCCACCAATCCGCAGCTGTGCGCCGCCCGCAAGCACGCAGTGGCGCAGCGTCACGTTCAGCGCGTCAGCGAACGCGTCCATCAAGCGCAGGTCCACCGCCACAGTGATCAGCCCGCTGAACACCACCGAGTCGAGGCACGCCGTCGCACGCCCGCCGCCAACCGTCACGGACTCCGTCAGCGTCACGCCACTCACGCAATCCTGCCCACCGCCACCACCGCCGCCGGCCCTCGCAAGCGGCACGTCGAACGGCAGGCACGCCTCGCCCAAGCCGCCGACGCGGCAGCCGCACACGCAGTCGGTGAACGAAGCCGTCAGCGCATCAAAGCACGCCAGCGCAGCCGCACAGCCGTCGCACGGCACCACGCTCACGGAGGACAGGCCGGCCATGCGGTAGTCGCCGCTGCTCTGCAGCACCCGGCCGCCGGCACGGTTGCACTGCACCGACACGACGCCGCTCGTGATCGCCAGTCCGGAGACAAGCGTCGCGCCGGTGGCAGCGCAGCGCGCAATCGACACGGCACCGCCGCTCAGCGTCACACCCGACAGCGACGCCACCGACGACGCCTCGCCCACCGCCCACACGTCGTGCAGCTCCACCCACCCGCCGACACCGAACGTCCCACCGTCGCAGCGCACCAGCGACGACGCAACAGACCCCTCGACGCCCACGAAGCGCAGCACCGAATCAAGCACCGCGAGGCGCTCTCCAAGCACAATGCCGCCGCCGCTGCTCACTACCGACACGTTCGTCACGGAGAACACCGAGTGGCTCCGCAGACTGAGGCGCGACGAGGACGCCACACGCATCGCGGACGCGGTCGGACCGCCCAACGCCTCCAGCAACACGCCGTCAAGCACCACCGCGCTCGACAGCAGGTCCACGCCGCCGCCAACGTACACCGCCGACCCGCCCGCCTGCAACGACCTCAGCACAGTGTTGCTCACACGCAGCTGCGTGTGCAACAGCGACGTCGCGTGCAGCACAAGCGGCGACGCCACCGCGTCCGTCAGTTCGCCCAGCTGGGAGTAGCGCATCGGTCCCGGCGTAATAATCGTCGAGTCACGGACCGTCACGTTCGTGTGTGCCGGCAGGTTGTGCACAAACACAAGCGAGCAGTAGCTCCCGGACAGCCCGCTCACGCTCACCTCCAGGCTCCGGTCACTCGCCGGCTCGCCGCTGTAGCCCCGCACGTAGATCTGCGCACCGCCGTCGCACACGCAGTTCCTCAGTTCGATGCGCAGCGGGCCGGGAAGCATTGCCGGCACGTCAAACACAACAGCCACGCCGTTCGTGATGGACACGCCGTCCATCAGCACCGTGTCCACGCCGCGGCCAACCGTGATGGCTCTGTCCACCGTGCCGCCCCGCAGTCGCAACACCACCGCATGCACCGCGGGCATACACGCCGCCGCCGCAACCAGCGCCAACACAACAAGCAGCGCCACACGCACAGCCGCAATGGCCCCGCGCCGCACACGGTGCCGGCTGCGCGGACACGCACCCACCGCAGACCGCATCCACAGACACAAACAGGTATCAACAGGGCTGTTGTGTTGTGTCGCTCTTGCCCCGTCAACCATAACTCCCGCCTAATAAATCCTCTCCTACAGTTGGCAAATCTATTGACACGATTCCGCAAGGTCGTTGTCCTACTACTTCTAATCCTACAGCAATTAATCCCTAACACCTTGAAACGATAGTTGTGCTGGTGAAGCCAAATTATCTGTATATGATTGGTCAGAGGAGAAGAAGGAAGCAGAGCAACAGCAAATAAACACAGTGACACACAGAGGCATCCGGTCACAGACAGTCCCCACCAATGCACAGCCACCGACACAAAAAAGCGCAGACGCCACAATCACGCCAGTAACACCATCACCTTCCCACCACCCACGCAGCTTCACACAACAACCATGCAGAGTGGCGCCATCCCAGCAAAAGACACATGACCATTGGCACCGCTCTTGTAACCAAATGTTTCTACCACAGAGCAGTCCTGATGCCGTGAAAGACACACAAGGGTCGAGACAGACCACGTGGCAGCGTTACAACCGGCGGCCATCGAGCGCGTCCGAGGATGAAATGGTGACGTGGAAGAGGGGTGGAGGACTCGCCGTTCGCCCGCAGAAAAGGCGTCTTTCCTCCCTCACACGGGTCGGCATTGCGCAGCAAACAGCGGCACCATAAGCGCACAAGGCCCACACAAGAAGGACAAATAAAGTGGTACGGTGGCGGCACTCAGACACGGGGAAAGGGGTCCACGTCAATCGTGCGGTCGGTGCCTTCCCTCTTCCACTGGGGCGCCACTTCACCAACGCAGTCGCTCGCCTCCTTCCTCACCAACACAACGAGGGAGCAGCGGCAAAAGATGAGACACGCACGGCAAGCACGCAGCCGCAGAGTCCCACTGCTGCCGCCATGAGCAAACAAGACTGACTGCAGGACTCAAAAAGAAGGGTAAACACCCCATCAAACGCTTTAGCATCACGCGGAAAAACCGCAACCGACAAAAAAGGCAAAGCTCCGTGAAGCAGGCACCAAAACCAAAGCTCCTCCAATAAATCCATCGTGAAGCAAAGAAAAATTTCACACAAACCGAAAAACAAGAATGCTGGTGCAGGGGCAATAAATGGTCTTTGTGCGCAGCAGCCGTGGCATCGCGTCCTCCCCTCATCAAACAGCACCGCACCACAACGCACCGTGACGACAGCCTGCAATGACGACGATTGAGTAGCACACACAAAGCGGAATAAACCTTTCCTCCCGCACTCCCTCAAATTTACGCTCTCAGTATGTAATGCCAACAGCACAGGGAAGGACACAGAAGGGGACTGTCCCATCCATCCACCTTCTGCCCACAACAGATCTTCCTCATCCTCCTCCTCGCTACACCCTGGGTGCCGCGAAACGCCGTCAAGCAAAGCCACGTGTATGGAATTCCTCAATGCGCGGAGCGAGGCTGGCAGCCACCCACACTCACTCCCCGAACACATCCTCTCCCACAGTTTTCCCACACACAAAAGGGCAAAGACATGGAGACGCGAAACACGCCGCACAACGCACGCAGAAGCAGCGCCATCAACTTCGCACCGCAAGATAGAGCCATGCGCACGGCAGACCTACGGCCGCAAAGAGAGGGACGGAGCGCATGCAAGTCCACGGCACTGTCCTTTACTTCTCTCTTCCCCGACGGATTGGCACACACACTCACAAATGGAGCACGGCGCACACCATCTTTTCCCCTCCGAGTGCACTCAGCAGGCCGGCGCCCAGTCACCCTTGTGCCATCGCAATGGGGAACACAAGCAATCGTCGTCGCGGAACATCAGTGCCTCTAGCGGGGGAAAAAAAAGAGGCAATAGGGACATTTCAACGGCACGGTCAGCAGAGGGACAAGAAAAGGGACACAAGGACACAAACTGGCAGTGGACATGGCACAGAGAAAAAAAATTCCGCAGGGATTTAAAAAAAAAGAAAAAAGAAACAAAAGGGTAGGAGTTCAGAAAAACTCCCAAAAACATAAAAAAAAAAAATTGCACTGTTCCACGAGCCCACACAACATCCCTCACTTTTATTGCGGCATCCGGCCTTTTCTTCCAATCCTCCCTTTCGTGCAGTCCGTGGGACGCACAGCCGCAGGGCCGGCACCGCGTGTAGGCAACAAAAGCAAACAAGAGCGGGAAAAACTTCGCTCATTACAGTGTGCAGCAACCAAAAATTAAAAAAAAAGAAAAAAGAATTACTGAGTATTACAACAAAACACTAAAAAAAGAAGGAAAAAAAAAAAGAAGAACCCGCGGGGAACGCGGCACAAAATCCCCGTGAGGAGTCGCAATTCCACACTCTTTGGATCACAAGACTGCCACAAGTGCACACAGCCCCAGAAGAAGAAGCAACGCCTGAGACACGCGCACACGCGCAGTGCTATCACCACTCAAATCATGCAGGATCAATTTCGCGTCGGTGATCAGGACGAGGCGGTCCTCTGGACTCATACTGCCATCGGATGCTGAGTGATTGGTTTCTGGAACGGAAGTGCCATTTTTAGCGGCAGTGCGTGGACGCAATTCGTCCGTAACATTCTCAGCACTCGATTCACTGCCCGCAAGAACACGGACAGACTGAGAGTCAGTCGGCTGTGCAATTGGAGCCTCTTCGACGTCTTCCAAGGAAGTCGTCAGTTGTGTGGCCGTCTGCTTTTTCTTCCTCCGTCCCCGTGACCTCCACCGCAGTGTGCAGTTCTTCGGTAGCCGGATGTCGAATAGGGACTGTCCTGGCGTTGAGGTCTCCGAGGTCATCGCCAAACAGCGCGTCGTTGTGCAGAAGGACATCAGCCACCGTCACATGGCTGCCCTATTGATCTTTCTTATTGCCCGCACCAAAGAAGAAGTGTGAGATCCTGTGTGTACCAAACTGATCAGCGTTACTGTCCTGAGCCATTTCCTCTTCATCCGTCTCGTATATTTTTCTCCCATTAGCGTACACAAGCCATTCATCATCGTTATCCTTTTGCACCGTCACTCGAATTGTCGTGTTTGTTTCCCAATTGCCAACATCACCAGACGGCTTCACCAAAAAATCCTTCTTGTGAAGTGTGAGATTCCAATTTCTTTCACTCGTGTACGACAGCTGAAAGAGCACCGTGCTGTCTTTTTCGTTCAGCCTCGCACCAATCAAAGGAATGGGGCTGCTGCCTGCCTTCGGCACCTCGTGGATGGTCACCGTCGCCGAAAGAGTGAACTTGTTGTTCGCAAAGTAGTACGGCACAGTCTGCCCCATGTCGCCAACAGGCCACTCCGCCCCTGCCCCACGCCCCTTGAGAGCCACACCGCTCTCCGTGCTGGTCACTCCGCTCCCCACTGTGGCATTCACGCCGAGGTACTCGTCCTTCCATGCAGTCCCGTTCAATGTGCTGGACAAAAAACCAACCAGCCCTTCAGTGGGAACTCCCAAGGCGTTGTCCAATTCTTTCCATGTCTTCACCGCAGACTTTATCCGCTGCAGTCTCTCGGTCAGGCGCACAGCAACAAGATTGTATGATCCGTCACCATTCTTCTTCTCGTACAGTAAAATCAGCTCATCCTTCCCACTCTTCATCAACAGCGAGGTGGCGGCGGCGTCATCTCCTCCACGGGATACCGGCCCAAAATCGTGCACACGTGCCTTGTCCGTCACCCAAAGATGAAGCCGACCCTTTCCACCTTTATTGTCCTTTGCATACACCGGCGTGGTCACGAGCATCACCTCCCTTCCCTCAATGGTTGCGGTGGTGAATCCACTCTGGACGCCGTACCCCTTTCGATCATGTGAGTTGCCCCACACGCGAGTAATTGGCTCACCAACTGGATTCCAATTGTACCCATTCCAAGTGGACATGTAAACGTCATAGTAGCCTCCAGCACAATGAGCCATCATGAAGAGTCTTTCGTCCTCGTCTTCGTATTTCCACTTCACCAGGGTTGGATCCCTGCAGCCGTTACCAGGCGTCTCGAGTGAAAGCTCCCATTCCCTCCCTAAATTGGGGAGACAAATAGACAGCAAAACGCTCGTTCCATCCTTGTTTTTGGCCTGCATGGGAAACACAAGCGCGCCATCACCCATCACAGCGCCCGATCACCGCCAATTAATTCGGTCAAGGAAAGAGAATCTCCTCTGGGTTCAGGCTTCACCAAATGGGCCTCATTCCACAAAAGTTTCTTTTTGTTTCCACCCTCGTCAGAGACAGTTCCCTTCAAAAGCAAAAGACCCCGCTCATTCTCACCCTGAAACTGCGGCTTTGTACGGCTGTAGTTTCCCAGGAGCATGTAAACACTGTTCCCAAACACAAGCGTCGTTGGTCGCAACACTTCTGTTGTCCCAAAATTATTCGCGGCGGTGTCCCCAAGTTGCATGCAAAACAAACTTATATCCGGCATTGAAATATCCAATGGGTCATCACTTATATTCAGGTGCTTTGACACAATCCCAGCACGGCTGCCGGCTCAATCCTTTTCCCCGCACTGCACTTCAGCAACGGCAAATACATCTTCACCCACTTTAATGAGGCCAGGAACACGGAGCGAGGTGATTTTCCTTCAGGCCTCGTTAAACTCCTTCCAATTAGTAAGCGGTGTCGACGACCTCCCCTTAAATGGATCGACAGTGGCCCCTGCCTGCTCAGCGTACGCAGCTCCACTGCCGCAGCACATCATCACGACGAGTAGCAGCACCGCAGAGCGGAAGTGATGCCGGGACATGTTGGGCCTCTGCTTCCCACTCTCTCCTCCTTCCCTCCTCCTTCCGCTGGATCCGGTCACACGGCGACGGTAGTGTGTGCGGGGTGCCTTCACAGCAGCAGCACGTGAGAGCACATAAATATGTGTGTGTGCTGTTGGTCCTTCAGAGCCCTCGAATCTCACAGTAGCGATTCGCACTTGATGTCTTACCTTCCTAGCGTGTGCTTTCAAGAGGTGGAGGGGACAGCAACAGCGGCAATACATCAGACACGTTCGTGGAGACCAGAGCAGAGCACCCACGCAGAGAGCGGGGCACAAGGCAATCCGGAAGGAACAGCACAGAGGAGCATCGCCCGCACCAGCCCTCACACACACACAGGCACCATCGCAGTGCTGTCAGTCCGCGGGTAAGAGGATTCGGCCCTCCACACAACAAACGCACACACCGCCACCGCCTCCAGTTCAATCCCACGGCCAACGGAACACGGCCACAGCCCCGCAGCCAACACACTACGCACACCGAGCAAGCAATCACCCAAAGAGACACACGCGGAAGCGGATCCCCATCCACCCATGACGCGGCGCCTCGTCCCATGCGGTCACACGGAGAGCGCCATTTCTCCAATAGACCTTGTCCTTCGTCCATCCCGCTAAGATGCTTCTGTTCGTGATGGGCCTTAGAACACAATAGAGGAAAACAAGCAATGCAGTAGTACTGCGACAGCGCCAAACACAATGATTCCCTCACACCGGGGCAATTCTACAATTGTGCCTTGTATGCACACACAATCAACATACTATATAAAAACCACCCAATGTTTTCACCAGAAACAAACAACCCCACTCCCTCCCTAATTTTCTTCTGTCACTGTTATGTTCGATAGTGTTGGACACTTTTGGCGTTTGTGTGCGAGATACTGCCGTCTTGTGCTGGTGCGCCCGCACCGTACGCACACACACAATTATCCAAGAATAAATAAATCTCACAATATTTCCTTACCACAAATCAAAACTGCCCCTTTCCCTCCCCAATTTGTTTTCCTATTTCGGCGGTTATTCCTCACTCCGGAGCGCTTCGTCTCTTCAAACGTCTCTGGATGGTATTGACACTTGGTACTGGCGCAGCTTCTCCTCCCAGAACGCCGCAATTTTTTGACTTTCCTTCTTGCTCACATTATCGGAATTTACAACATCACATCTCTGCCAGTCATTCAACGGCGTGCTGTCTGCGTGCTGCACATAAATCATCTCCCACGACATGTCTCGGGAAAATTCCTCCCAGCCATTAAAATATGCCGCCAGGCACTCAGTGAACTGCCGCACAGTGCTGGCGGTGGTGTGGTGCCCACCCGCCGTAGCCATCCGCAGCCCAACCAGCGTCATTGGGTTTGAGTCCATGAAGAAAAAGCCGTCCACCAGCGGAAAATTCTCGACCTCCGGTATGTACAGCAGCCGGTGGTTTATACAAGTCTTCTTGCCAATGCGTTCCGCCGACGGCAAAAAATAGTGGCTGGTGGGGCCCTCCTGCGAGTACACCTCCAGCGCACAGCGGTGTGACGGACGTCGTGTTGGGGGCTTCAGCTCCTTCAGTTTACGTCTCATTGCAGCCATGAAGGCCACATTCAAAAATGCAAACATGGCACACTTCCCAAAATTTGCGTGCGTGAGACAATCCCTGATCCTCGATACAAATAAGTTAAACTCAGCCTGCGTCATTAACTGTGCCAACTTGCACAGTGTTTTACTTGCGAGGTGGGCAGTTATCGGTGCATTGAAGGGCGACTCGCCATTGCGCTCTCCTCGTGCTCGGACAATCCTCGCAAGATATTCAAGCACCTTATTATCCTCCCAGAGTTTGGAAGTTCTAAAAACAAAGTAACGCTGGATTCCCCAAGAGGTCGTTCCATCCACAAGGTTGTGGCACTTTGCAATCCAATATTTATAACGTCCCTCATCAAAGATGTAGCGAAGAATAGGTCCCAGTTTGTCCATGCGACCCTTCACCTCTCGCCAGTATTCGCTTGCTGCGGCGGAGGCTGATTGCGCTTCATCCAAACGCACATTGCCTTCACGTCGCTCTCATCGGGGCAATTCATTATGATTCGTACGGCTCTCTTTTCGTTCGCCCAGTGTACGTAACTTGTTGTCTCTGGCATTGCCACCACAAGCATGCCCCAGCCTCCGGGAGGCAAAAAAGGAGACGGAGAATCTAACCTACCTCCCACGTCGTAGATGATATACCCCTTCATCCCGCGCCGAGACAGTTCCTTCACAGCTTTTATCATCATGGACATATCCATGTAACTTGTCACCGTCTCGGTGGTCTTGTTAAACATGTATGCCTCACTTCCATAAACAACGAACACAACCACAGTGAGTAGGTCCGCATCGCAGTGCAGCAGCTGGTAGAGGAGGTACGAACCGGCAGCCATCGACTTCCCGATACCGGGCGTCCCAATCAACACACGCGGATGAGGCGTAAAGTGGTCCTCAGGACGACTGCTGAACCACTCGGTGAGATCGCCGCTGACGATCTGCCACACTCGATCCACCTCACAGTTCACATAGCAGTCGTTAATTGCATCCCGCACAAGAACAACCATGTCTTGCCCAAGGTAAGCACCATCAGCCTGAGACGTGGTGCACCGGATGGCTCCACACCGTCATCCTTTTCGAGGGTTCGGCCAACTGCCTTGTACGTCCATGACCGCGGTGGTTCCCCCTCATGCACCTCCATTCCCGTCCCCTCGCCGCCAGGAACTTCCATGACATGATGCCACCTCGCATTGTACACAGACTCGTAGTCTTCCCACGGCGTGTATCCTTCCACCCGACTGTCAAGAGCCCACATTAATCGCCGCACATCCTCCACTCTTCCGCGAGTCGCAGCGGGTTGACCTGTGTCACCCTCAGACTCCGGCCTCGCTCTCCTCCGAATATCTCCCTGCGGCACAGCAGACGCTTGATTTCCAGGCATTGCTTCCTTCTGTTCTTTTAGTTGGATTGAGTCAAAGCTGAACACTAACCACCAAACAGGAGGAGAATAAGAGAGAGATGGGGTAACTAGGCACAGACATCACGGGCAGCCACAGCAAGAGAGTCATCCACACAGTGTGCGACGCACACCACATGCACGAGGACCGCCGCAACGACGGCGCGCGGGTGCCAACCACCCAGCACAGTGTTGGTGAGAGCAAACAATAATAGCAACGTGGTGTGCACGGAGGGTTCGCCCACGCATCCCGCTGACTACGGTCCGCACCCCTGTGGCACCGCCGACACCGCACACACTCTGCAAGAGGACGTGCGGGCATATCGCCACGGACACACGAAAACACACACAAAAGTGGGAAGGGAATTCGGTGCAGCCACGGCCACACGCAGACACCCAAAATCACACACGCCACAACAGCGGCGCATCATGGTAATTTCCAACACAACAGAAAGGAGTGCAATCACATGCTTTATGAAAATCCCCGCAATTCGCGCGGCAAAAAAGAGCCATGACACTCCCTTTCTTACTGCACTCGCCGTTCATATTCCCAATGCGCAACCCTGCAGATGTTGCCCCGCCATGGTGAAAACAACTGCCTCGCTGTGGTGTCATCGCGCAGCCATCCGCCTGAGTAAGAACAAAAGGAAACTCAGGCGTCCGTCCACCTGCAGGGAGGAGGGACTCCACCGCAGTGTCCTTCATGACGCAAACACCCCACATCCAGTGCCCGGTGTCGTGTGCAGGCTCCGCGAGGAGGTTTTGGGCACGCCACTGTGCCACACGGTGCGCCCCCTCGAAACACAACAGCAGACGTGTCCCCTTCCGGTCGCACTCGTGTCAATGGCGGCTTCCGCTGCCTCACTGCGTGCTGGTGGCGTCGATTACGATGCCGCAGAGAGTGAGAGAGAGAGAGGTCGCCCACTCAATGCAATGGAAAGAAAAACAGTTACGGTGCTCCGCCCATGCAGCCAGGCAGGACGGCAGCGGTGCGTGTCGTGCAAAAGAGAGCACCAACGGGCATGCATGGGTGTGCATGCATATATACAATGGGCACATTATTGTGTGTGCTTCGTGGGGTGAGGTGAGGGCGAGAGTCCATGCAACGGGAGACACACAGTGAGAAGAGGACGCGTGTGTGTGCGGGCGGTGCACGGCTCTCTCTCCCTCACTCTCACGCGGCCACCACCGCAGCCGCAGCAGCAGCACACGCAACAACAACAGAAGCAAAAGAGGGGAAGTGT
>NW_001849334.1:25308-32273 GCF_000209065.1 Trypanosoma cruzi
CGAGAGGTTAGCCTCTTCATTAGGTCTTAGCACTTCCGGATTCTGCTCTGAACTCTTTACCACCGACTTACTGGAATTCTCCGTTGAACCTCTCGATTTAGTGTCCACATCTTCCGACCCTGCCTGTTCAGTCGCGCCTTCTCCATTTTCTGCATTGGACGACACACGCGGTTTTCCTTCCTTAACGGCCTTAACTGGTGGAGATAACGCATCGGCACCAACATCTTGCTGGTCTGCAAGGATAATTAAATCCGGAGACTTGATCCCTAGACTTGTCCCCTGTGGTGGTTTGAGCGGTTCACTTGTGACAGCAGTTACTGTCACACACGCGGACGGACAGCAGCACAGGGCTAACACCAACAGGGCACACAGCAGACGGCACGTCATCATCGCGAGTGTGGTCGTTCAGTGGTGTGGAGCTGATCTGCACAGTGAGGGACATGGAGAGCAACAGGGAAGACGAGAGGTGCGGCAGATACACACAGAGGGCACACCACATGAGGAGAGGGCAGCAGCCAGGCATGCACCGTACGCCGCACACCACGCACGACACACACACAGCCCTGCCGCAACACCAACACACAGATGGAAGAGGGAGAAGCAAACAGGAGCGGCACACAAGGCTCCACCGCATGCACACACGGCGAGAGCGGTCCGTCGTGTCGGCACCCCTCACGGAGGGTACGCACACACAAAAGAAGATGTGCAGCGCACACAGCAACAAAACAGCAAAGTACTGTTGAAAAATAAGAGATCCCCGCACACCACGTGGATTGTTGGTCCACGGGAAGTGCAGCCAACATTCATTACAAAAGCAATTCAGTTGCCTTCGACCGTCGTTCATATTCAGCACACAACACCTCATGCAGGCACGACCACCACCGCAGCAGCAGCCGCACGCAGATATAATAGCAATAAATAAAGCAAACAACCATTTATTTTGTTTCGATTTGAATGTTGGAAGATGTCCGCATACCTTTTTGTTCCTTTTTTTTTGTTTTGCAGAGGATGGACCTTCATGCCTGGATCGTGTGTTGGGGATTTCTGCAGGGTGCACATTTTTTTTCCTCTTGTGCATTTTTTTCTTGTGTTGGTGCATCCAAGAATTCAATTTGTGTTGTTCCTGCCTTTCTCTGGTAAAGTGCTGCAATAGATGTTTGTTTTTCCTTTCGTTGCTGTGGCACCTGATTCCTCGCCGTTTATTGTGGTGGGAACAAATAATATGTGAGTGGACTCCCACGCACCAGAACGCACCTTCGCTCCTATTTATTGGTGCATGGAAGAGCATGTGTGTTTGGTGGTGTCTCGACCATATATTTTGTGGGCGTACATTCCCCTGCAGGCTGAGGGCGGGATGACGCTCCGTCGCGGTGCACTTCCCCCGCATGCCGCCCACTGTGATTCATCATGCATCACCCTCTCACATATTCCGTGGTGCCACACCGCTGATATTATTGCGGCTGCTGTGATTCCGCGTATTTCACGCATTTGATTGCGCCACAATACATCCGCTCGTGTGGCCGCCGAATCCAAACAGCGGTGCGCAACACCGTGAGCGGCAGTCCACATCCCTGCATGCCCCAACGGTGTGGTATCTGGCTGTCAGCCAGGCGTCAGACAACAAGAGAGTCTTGTGCTGGCAGTACAACGCACGGAGCTGCAGTGAATGACTCGGGCGGCGACGCATCTATTTGTCGCAAAGCAGCGAAAAGGAGTCGGGCAAAATAATGCCGGCTGCATTCACGACACCACATCCACAGCCAAGGCATGCGACGTGATGTGTGTTTCACTGCTGCTGTGAAATGCCTGCAGACGAAGTCACTAGTGGAGGCATGCCACCCATGATCAGCGGACAGACAATAATCGGCATGGGAGGCCACAAAAGGCAGCAACGACGCCAACAGCAGGAGCAGCTCTCTCTCTGTTTCCTCCGAGAAGTAAATATTCCACCAGCCACAGTTGACTGTGCAATCGTGACACTCCATACACTTCGTGGCTGCGTCAACACATCCTGCTCCCTGCAGCGCCTCAAAAGATGCCTCACTCCGTCCACTGAGTGCATCGATGTGGGCCGTGCCTGGGTTGTTCGTGGGGACCACAGCTATGTGAGGGTCACCGAGTCGCAGCATGTTTCTTGTGACGTTGTTGCATGGCACCCGCGCACACACACGCAGTGCCTGCGTCCTTCCCTTTTGTGTTCGCCTTCTGCCGGAGTGGCGACACACACGAGCAGCAGCAAAATCATTTCACCCTCGACGATCCAAAATCAACACCGACATCTCTCGCGACGCAAAGATCTCAGTTGCCAACACGGGCTTCCTGCCGCTCTGCCATCGACGCTGAAACACGGCACAGTGCACGCACTTATTTTCCTCGTGTGCAGTCAGCCGTTTGCTTCACACATTCTTCGGTGGGCTGACGTCCACAAAAGCACACCAAAAAGCCACCGTGATCGCACAAGCTCTTGCGATGAGCGTCGGTGTGTGCATGGATCCGCTGCTCACACGTGCTGGCAGGCAGCCTGCAGCCGGTGCCCTCGTGCCAGTTCATCGGCTCCAGCACGGAAAAGAGAAAATGGTCTATTCCTGATGCACTTATTCCCACCAGCAGCACCAACACGCTGGTCGCCAGCCGTCATTCCTCAGCACATCCAGGAATGCTGAAAAGTGACGTGGAGCCGTCAGCCAACAATGCCACAATCCCCGCACACACGTCGGTTCCACAAGAGAAGACACACAAATCACAAACAACACCCCTCACATGTCATCCGAACACCATTCCGACACACCGCGACACGCCAAACAGAAGTATTCGTCACCCCAATGCACCTCCCCACACAATCAAATAGTCCATGCACCACGCACGGCAGCAGCTCACACGCGGTCAAACAAATGTTCTTCACATCAGTGTTATCCACGTGCTGCACTGGGAAGTAAACAAAAGACGCGAGCGGCCAAACCCCAAAAGAGTGCCACGACTGGCCGCAATTCAACGGAACGCAGCCACTCAAAAGTATTCGGTCTAAATGCCCTCAACCTCCCACCTTCTCCCAAAAAAGCTGCAAGAGAATGAAACCAAACGCCCTGACAAATAAACTCGCTGTGCTCCTTCTGTCGTCCGGGGTCGTTGATGACGCCTTCACGGGGACCGACACCCATCGGTTATTCCAAACGATGCTGCACACCTGCGACGCGTCCTGCGCTCCGAGACGCGCGCGCCTCACTATCGCCATGAGAATAAAACAAAAGTTCTTTAACCAGACCGAAATGCAGACAGTGCCACGCCTCCGTCGATGCATGGGAAGGCAGCTACGGGAATTCCGCTGCCGAGGGATGCCGTCCCCAAGAAACCGCGGCGCGTTTGCAGTAAAATGGGGATCTCCCCGCACCACATCCGCGCCCCTCATGCTGAGCAGCGATTTGCCGCCTGGGACGCTGCGAGCCGCAACGAGGCGGGCGTCTTCCAACCGCGGCGTGCCCATGACACCCCGGACAACGTCAGACGATCGGTCGTTGAAACGGTCCGCGCCTCTCTGGGACCGTATGACCCAGGCCGCTGGACGGACGGCTTGTCTCTCGCTGAGCATGCGTCTGGATCCGCTGCGCTGCCATTTGACCCCCGGACAGTCGAGCTGCCTGTGGGGCTCCTCCGCGCGGCTGCTGACAGCCTTGCGTGGTCCTGCCGAGCGGAGCGTCTTTTCACCAAGCACGGCCGCGGAAATTTATCCATTCCCCCGCCTGGCGGCGTCAAAATCGCCCACACGAGTTCCTGTTGCCGCAGACTCCCTCTCGGCGATCGAGGCGCTCCGCCTTGGCCCGCTGGCGGTGCACGGCGACGTCGCCGAGGAGATTGGCGCCATGCCGCCTTCACTGGCGGATCGAGGTCGCACAGCAGGCTCCGTATTTTCCCATGACGCTGCGGAATCCCACGCAGCGTGTCAGCGGACGCTGACGCCGTCATGGCACAATCCCTCCCGCAGGGCTGCGTCACTGCCTGGCACGTGGACTTTCTCACCGCAGTGAAGCGACGGAACTGGAAGGATGCCCAGGAGGAAAATGAAGGCGCGCACACCGCATGACAGGCGCCTGTCGGTGTGGCGAGGACTCTATTCCTGGTGTCGACCCGGACATCGTGCCCCGAGTGGCGGCACTGCGCACAGGTGCGATGCGACTCCCGCCCACTCTTCGACAGGCCTGCGCACGCCCTGCGGATCACAAGGGACCCTCTGTGTCGGTGGTGCCGTCCCTCCCTCACTGCGGTGACCGGCCCGGCTCTGCCTCCGCCGGAACCTCTTCCCGACGTGAGCGCCGCAACTCCTTGTCGACCAGCGAGCGGCGGATTGACGTCCTCCTGCCCAACCTGCGGCAGAGTGCGCTTGTACGTCCACAGTATGAGGGCACATGCCGGACGTGCTCAGCCTGGCGTTATAATAGTTTGCGAGGGCCTCCCATGCGGATGCCACAATGGCGCCACCGTCTTCCTAACAGGCGCCTCGCGCGCAGGTCGCTACCGAAGTTGCCAAGCATGCCAGCAGGCGAGACACGCAGGAAGCACAACCGCGGGTACTCGAGATGGACCAGGAGAGACTCTGCCTCATCCACTGCGGGAATGCCCTCGTCGTTGGGAATATGGACTGCGACTGTTTGTGACTGCCCCAGCCCGCACGACGGCCCGTTTGCGACGGAATACTTGCCACTTTTGTACGGACGGCCTTGCGCTACTCACTCGTTATTGTAGCAGCATACAACTAAAACAGGATAACAAGTTGTTTTTGCGATGAATATTGGCTGCACTTCCCGTGGACCAACAATCCACGTGGTGTGCGGGGATCTCTTATTTTTCAACAGTACTTTGCTGTTGTGTTGCTGTGTGCGCTGCACATCTTCTTTTGTGTGTGCGTACCCTCCGTGAGGGGTGCCGACACGACGGACCGCTCTCGCCGTGTGTGCATGCGGTGGAGCCTTGTGTGCCGCTCCTGTTTGCTTCTCCCTCTTCCATCTGTGTGTTGGTGTTGCGGCAGGGCTGTGTGTGTGTCGTGCGTGGTGTGCGGCGTACGGTGCATGCCTGGCTGCTGCCCTCTCCTCATGTGGTGTGCCCTCTTTGTGTATCTGCCGCACCTCTCGTCTTCCCTGTTGCTCTCCATGTCCCTCACTGTGCAGATCAGCTCCACACCACTGAACGACCACACTCGCGATGATGACGTGCCGTCTGCTGTGCGCCCTGTTGGTGTTAGCCCTGTGCTGCTGTCCGTCCGCGTGTGTGACAGTAACTGCTGTCACAAGTGAACCGCTCAAACCACCACAGGGGACAAGTCTAGGGATCAAGTCTCCGGATTTAATTATCCTTGCAGACCAGCAAGATGTTGGTGCCGATGCGTTATCTCCACCAGTTAAGGCCGTTAAGGAAGGAAAACCGCGTGTGTCGTCCAATGCAGAAAATGGAGAAGGCGCGACTGAACAGGCAGGGTCGGAAGATGTGGACACTAAATCGAGAGGTTCAACGGAGAATTCCAGTAAGTCGGTGGTAAAGAGTTCAGAGCAGAATCCGGAAGTGCTAAGACCTAATGAAGAGGCTAACCTCCCGACAGCAAATACGAAGACCATGACGACCACAACCACAAAAGCACCAGCTACAAATACGACTACGACAACTGCGCCAGAGGCACCAAGTGATGCGCTCAACAGCGCAGAGGCGTCAACTACGACGAACACCCGCGCACCGTCACGTCTTCGCGAAATCGACGGCAGCCTCAGCAGCTCTGCGTGGGTGTGTGCCCCGCTGCTGCTCGCCGTATCCGCGCTGGCGTGCACCGCTGTGGGCTGAAAGGGAGCATGGGCTGTGCGTGCCAGCACTCAGCCACGGGGTAATGTGTACGTCTACTGTGGTCCGATGTATGAAGTAAGAGTGATTATGATGATCGTTTTTTGCTTTGCTTGTTTCCGCTGCCCTGCTGTGTGCTCCGCGTTGTGCACCACAACCGTCACGTTGAACGCATCCCAGACATACTCATATGCATACGCACTGGAGCCTTGGGTTTGTTTTTCTTGTTAAATTATTGCAGTTCGCTGTGTCTTTTTTGCTTTTTCATTGGTTTAATATTTCTAATGAAATGCGTGCTGCCGCTGCTGCTGGTGTTTTTTACTTTGCCGTTTCTTTCCTTCTACTTTCACTCTGCGTTGATGGGGAGTTAGTCTGTGCTGAAGGCTACACGCAAGTGACAGGAGTGATGGCGATGATGATGACTGGCCGTGTGCTGCTGCTGTGTGCCCTCTGCGTGCTGTGATGTGGTGCTGGCGGTGGCGGTGTCGTCAGCGGACGGAGCTGGCGGTGGCGATGGCAGTGCGGGTGAGTATTTGCTGTTGCAGTGGCGTACGCGGTTGCGGACGGAATGCGCGGAGGAGGTCGGCAGGAGGACCGGAGGCCGTGCGAATGCGTCCGCCGTCGAGGAATGCGTGCGTCAGGTGATGGAGAGTTTGCATGCTGTTGTGGATGGCCGCAGCCGTTGGAGGTGTCAACTTTCCGCCGTTTCTCCTGCTGCTGCTGAAGACGTAAAAGGGAATGCCAACACCGGAAAAGTTGTTGGAGAAGAAAATCTCAACACGGTGGAAGTTGACAAGAAAAGGAACAATGAGGTCTCACTGCCCAGACAAAGCAATGAATTATTGGTGAATTCAGGTCAACCAGCAACAGAAAGTCAAAAGAAGTTACCGCATTCTGAAACTGATCTTGTGCCGCCTCCAAAAGAAACTTCGGATCAAGGACAACACAGTGGTGAAAAGAGGAAGGAAGAAGAAGAAGCGGAGGAAAATGATGGGGAAAGTGAACATGAAGAAGAGGATGCAGAAGACACAGAGGAGGAGGAAGAAGAAAGGGAGGAGGTAGATGGAGGAGGAGAAAAAGAAGAGAAAGAAGAAGAAGGTGCGGGAGAAGGATGAAACAGATGGGGTGGAAGAAGAAGGAAAAGA
>NW_001849334.1:32373-74394 GCF_000209065.1 Trypanosoma cruzi
GTGGCCGTGGCTGCACCGAATTCCCTTCCCACTTTTGTGTGTGTTTTCTTGTGTCCGTGGCGATATGCCCGCACGTCCTCTTGCAGAGTGTGTGCGGTGTCGGCGGTGCCACAGGGGTGCGGACCGTAGCGAGCGGGATGCGTGGGCGAACCCTCCGTGCACACCACGTTGCTATTATTGTTTGCTCTCACCAACACTGTGCTGGGTGGTTGGCACCCGCGCGCCGTCGTTGCGGCGGTCCTCGTGCATGTGGTGTGTGTCGCACACTGTGTGGATGACTCTCTTGCTGTGGCTGCCCGTGATGTCTGTGCCTAGTTACCCCATCTCTCTCTTATTCTCCTCCTGTTTGGTGGTTAGTGTTCAGCTTTGACTCAATCCAACTAAAAGAACAGAAGGAAGCAATGCCTGGAAATCAAGCGTCTGCTGTGCCGCAGGGAGATATTCGGAGGAGAGCGAGGCCGGAGTCTGAGGGTGACACAGGTCAACCCGCTGCGACTCGCGGAAGAGTGGAGGATGTGCGGCGATTAATGTGGGCTCTTGACAGTCGGGTGGAAGGATACACGCCGTGGGAAGACTACGAGTCTGTGTACAATGCGAGGTGGCATCATGTCATGGAAGTTCCTGGCGGCGAGGGGACGGGAATGGAGGTGCATGAGGGGGAACCACCGCGGTCATGGACGTACAAGGCAGTTGGCCGAACCCTCGAAAAGGATGACGGTGTGGAGCCATCCGGTGCACCACGTCTCAGGCTGATGGTGCTTACCTTGGACAAGACATGGTTGTTCTTGTGCGGGATGCAATTAACGACTGCTATGTGAACTGTGAGGTGGATCGAGTGTGGCAGATTGTTAAGGGCGATCTCACCGAGTGGTTCAGCAGTCGTCCTGAGGACCACTTTACGCCTCATCCGCGTGTGTTGATTGGGACGCCCGGTATCGGGAAATCGATGGCTGCCGGTTCGTACCTCCTCTACCAGCTGCTGCACTACGATGCGGAGCTACTCCCTGTGGTTGTGTTCGTTGTTTATGGAAGTGAGGCATACATGTTTAACAAGACCGCCGAGACGGTGACAAGTTACATGGATATGTCCATGATGATAAAAGCTGTGAAGGAACTGTCTCGGCGCGGGATGAAGGGGTATATCATCTACGACGTGGGAGGCAGGTTAGATATTCCGTCTCCTTTTTTGCCTCCCGGAGGCTGGGGCATGCTTGTGGTGGCAATGCCAGAGACAACAAGTTACGTACACTGGGCGAACGAAAAGAGAGCCGTACGAATCATAATGAATTGCCCCGATGAGAGCGACGTGAAGGCAATGTGCGTTTGGATGAAGCGCAATCAGCCTCCGCCGCAGCAAGCGAATACTGGCGAGAGGTGAAGGGTCGCATGGACAAACTGGGACCTATTCTTCGCCACATCTTTGATGAGGGACGTTATAACAATTGGATTGCAAAGTGCCACAACCTTGTGGATGGAACGACCTCTTGGGGAATCCAGCGTTACTTTGTTTTTGGAACTTCCAAACTCTGGGAGGATAATAAGGTGCTTGAATATCTTGCGAGGATTGTCCGAGCACGAGGAGAGCGCAATGGCGAGTCGCCCTTCAATGCACCGATAACTGCCCACCTCGCAAGTAAAACACTGTGCAAGTTGGCACAGTTAATGACGCAGGCTGAGTTTAACTTATTTGTATCGAGGATCAGGGATTGTCTCACGCACGCAAATTTTGGGAAGTGTGCCATGTTTGCATTTTTGAATGTGGCCTTCATGGCTGCAATGAGACGTAAACTGAAGGAGCTGAAGCCCCCAACACGACGTCCGTCACACCGCTGTGCGCCGGACGTGCACTCACAGGAGGGCCCCACCAGCCACTATTTTTTGCCGTCGGCGGAACGCATTGGCAAGAAGACTTGTATAAACCACCGGCTGCTGTACATACCGGAGGTCGAGAATTTTCCGCTGGTGGACGGCTTTTTCTTTTCGGACTCAAACCCAATGACGCTGGTTGGGCTGCGGATGACTACGGCGGGTGGGCACCACACCACCGCCAGCACTGTGCGGCAGTTCACTGAGTGCCTGGCGGCATATTTTAATGGCTGGAAGAAATTATCCCGAGACATGTCGTGGGAGATGATTTATGTGCAGCACGCAGACAGCACGCCGTTGAATGACTGGCAGAGATGTGATGTTGTAAATTCCGATAATGTGAGCAAGAAGGAAAGTCAAAAAATTGCGGCGTTCTGGGAGGAGAAGCTGCGCCAGTACCAAGTGTCAATACCATCCAGAGACTTTGGAAGAGACGAAGCGCTCCGGAGCGAGGAATAGCCGCCGAAATAGGAAAACAAATTGGGGAGGGAAAGGGGCAGTTTTGACTTTTGGTGAAGAGATATTGTGAGATTTATTTATTTTTTGATAATTTTGTGTGCGTACGGTGCGGGCGCACCAGCACAAGACGGCAGTATATCGCACACAAACGCCAAAAGTGTCCAACACTATCGAACATAACAGTGACAGAAGAAGATTATGGAGGGAGTGGGGTTGTTTGTTTCTGGTGAAAACGTTGGGTGGTTTTTATATAGTATGTTGATTGTGTGTGCATACGAGGCATGATTGTAGAATTGCCCGGTATGAGGGAATCATTGTGTTTGGCGCTGTCGCAGTACTACTGCATTGCTTGTTTTCTCTATTGTGTTCTAAGGCCCATCACGAACAGAAGCATCTTAGCGGGATGGACGAAGGATAAGTTCTATTGAGGAAACAGTGCATTCCCTGTGGCTGCATGGAGTGAGTGCCGAATCCCATTGATGGTGAGACGGCATTTTCGTGCTGGCGCCAACATTCCTTCCTCCTGCGATTTTATGCTTGACTGCAACATGGTGCCAGGGCCGGTTGCTCTGTATTATCCGGGGAAGCCAGGAGCCAGCAATGCTTCCCTCATGGGATTGTTGTTGCTGACGCAGGGCTGACGGCATTGACCAGCGCCCGGACCGGCCGCGTACTACTGGGGCACACAGTTGTAACACCACGAGGTCTGGGGGCAGGTGTTGCCGTGCCGTCTGCTGTCCATCGGATTTGTTTGAGAAAACGCAAGAAAAAAGAAAAACATATTGTGTACGCGTCCTTCGGGCGTGAGACAGGCTTTTATGGGTGGGTGTTTTTTTATTATTTTGTGTTTGGCGAGTCACATATTGGAAGCTAATGCAGCGTCCAGAACGGCTTTATCATTGCAGTAATTATTGAAAGGCGGAGTGCACTTCTTACCACGCCGGCGTATTGGGACGAAAACACGAAGCAAAAGGTTGCGTGTATGGTTTTCAACCGACATGCGACGCGTTTATGATTTTGACTCTCAATATTTACTGCGGGTGGTGACGTTATCTCCAGTGTCCGGCTTTATGGCGTTGGCAACGAATTTATTTCAGAGTTCGAAAAGAGGTCTGATGGAGTATCATACATTCTTGCTTCTGTGCGCCTGACTGGGCAGATGAACTGGATAATGGATGTGGAGAGGAGCCGGAAGGAAGTGGACATCGCCCTACGGACTTGCAGGCCCAATGGCAAGGTTGATCTGCGTACAAAACGTGTGCGTAATTGTCCTGCTTCCAATGAGGGGCTTGTTAGCTGTTTGGCAACTTAACCGGTACCGAGCGGAGGGACGAGTACCTCTGCGTGAACGCAACCGTTCATGGGGCATTGACAGGCGCGGGGCGGGGTGTGACGTTCGAATTCGCTGGGGCAGGAACTGAGTGGCTTGTCGGCAAACTGGCGCGTAATCAGTTGTGTAAATTTGTGAACAGCATTTCCACTGTTTTGGCGACAGCGAATATCCACGGTGTGTCAAAGGAGGGCAGCAGTACTGTGCTCTTGGGCCTCTCGTAAACGAAGGACAGGAGGTGTGAAGTAACATTGAACGGTAAGAGTTCCGGCGTTGTTAGACGATGATGGTCGGTAATTTGGGAACATCAAACAGAAGGTAACAGGGTGGCCGTGAGGGAAATGTGTGTAAACGACGAATGGTATGTGTACGTGTTGGTGGGAAGACTATTTGCGAAGAGGTCTATTCTGGCTTTTTCCTCAATTCGAGTAGGAACTCACACGCCTCCACATTGGTGGGGAACAGCAGGATGACGGGAGAGAGCAGTCCTTTGACGGTGCACAACGTTTTTTTTTTTCGTACATCCGCGAACTGGCGGAGAAGGACATCGAGAGACTCATAGCCAGCAACGTCACGCTTCTAATACCACCTGCTGCTGGCAAATCAACCACGGAGTTGGAGGGTCACACGGTATCCGGCGGTGCTGTGAAGGCTACGTCCGAGCGGAGCGTTTGAGGCAAATTTTCTTTAACGATATGTGGGCGGGTGCCTAAATGTGTATCCATCCGCGGTTACAAGGTCTGCTTCTCAGGCAGGAAGGCACAAGGGGCACTATTTCTGGGAATGTCTCCACCCAGGATACGGTAAATCCACCATCACTTTATGCACCCAAATTCCCCAATACCTACAGAGGAACAACTGCAAACCGACGAAGACGAATCAGCAGACAAAAAATGCACGAACACCGCCTGTAACGGCAACGAAAAGCGATGAACTCATTGATGCTGGATTATCCTGTGGGGACCATATCTCTTCCACGACGAAAGATGAAAAGAAGGAAAAAGGGAAGGTGGTAGCGAAAGAAGAGCCGACTGGTGATGGTGAATCGAGGTCGCCGCAGCACGAGGCCACTGTGCGCCAACTGCGGCAAGGCAATCCACTTACGGCTGAGAGTGAAGATGTGCCGTCCCATGTACCTGAGACCAGCAGTGAAAAATATACGACTGACCTCAAAAGAAGAGGACGCTGCTCGCGAGACAACAGTGGGTTCAGATACCAGTCCTGCTCCACACAGTGGCGCCGAACGGAATTCCACGAAGGACATCCCCAAGACTTCTTAGTCTGGTGCAGCTGAAATTCCTCTTGGAAACGATAAGGAAGGGCGCCACAGGGAGTTGACACTGCACCGACTAATAAAAGCACCACATTTGAAACGGATACGATTTACTGAACGCACAATGCAGCACCGTCCTCTGGTGACTGCAACGTTAATTTCTGGAACATTACTGGCTTGAGACTCCATGGAGGAAACGGTGACACCACCGTGCATGCGTGTGACTCGCGTGTTACTGCTTTTCCTGCTGGGGTTATGAGACATGACAGCCGTCATTTGAATAAAAAGGGAGGGGTGAATTTGCGAGGCCTCATGAAAAATGACAAATTTTTGTTTCCTGGAGCTATTCTTTGCACCTTGAAGAATCCTTTTTTTATTTTAAAATTTTGTTGCGGGGTTGAGTTTTTTTTTCATTAGAGTTTATTCTACTGCAAAGTGCAGCGACTTGTTTCCGTTTGTGCCGTGCTCCACTGCCACTTTGTGTTACCGTGTCCAGTTGAGTGTCCTTCTGCCGGCTGTGCTGCTGACATGCCTCTGTTTCTTCTTTTTTTCTTCCCTGCTATAGGCACCGATTGTCCGCAACGATGATTGGTTGTGTTCCCCTCTGCGATGGCACTGGAGCGACGGAATGCCCGACTCGGCCTTCTGCTTCTTCTGCAAAGGGAGGGGACGGTTTGCGGCGTGCCTCGTTGTGAGTGTGCGGGGCACTATCCATTGCAGCCTGCCGTGCGGCATGAAGCCAATCTGTGAGGACAGAGCCGTGGCCGACTATGCCGTGCGCTTGGGTGCGCCCCGTTCTTCTCGTTGCGGCTGCCTGCGTGCTGTGCGCACGGCAGTTTCTTGCGGAGCAGCATGGATGACGCTGCTTCTGCGTGCGCTGTGCGGCTGACTCCTTCTCCACGTTTCTTCACCCTCGCACGAGGGGGCGTCGTCCGTCACCCGCCCGTGGGAGGCTGTCATTCCCAGTATCTCTGCATGGAGGCTGTGGTGCTTGCGGTCACTACGTACTGCATGGTTCTGTGGTACGTGGAGGATTGTGACTGGCAGGAGCTGCGCGAGCCGCGGCGTGGTGGGCTGGAGGCACTGCTGCGCGATGGCGAGGATGGCGCCGAAGAGACGCAGAAGTCCTACGACATGACGTCATCGTCGTACGCTTCAGGCAAACACTGTTTCGTCGTCGTACCAAACACCTGCACCGCCGTTGCACCCTATGGCTGGTGACACCCACTCAGACGCGCTGAGCCCGCTGGACCGTGCATCCAGTTCGAGCCGTATGATCGATTACGCTGCCATGTGCCGTGTAACACGCGGAATTCGTAAGTATGCGGTGATGGTTGGTATGAGGGAAGGGTGCGGGGCCACATCTGCAATGCGCAGCACAGCCATCGATTGTTCACTGCACTGGCAGCCTCGTTGTTCATTTTTTTCTTTTTTTTGGTTTTCTTTTATTTTTTTGCTGAAATGTACATTTTTTTAAAATATTGCTTACTAGAGGCCACTTTGTGCTGTCACACTGTGTGGCGGGCTCTCTTGTTGTGGTTGTACAGTCATGTCTGTGCGTATATATATATATTTTCTCTTTCTCTCTTTATTCTATTCCTTCTTTCTTTTCTTGATTTTTGTTTAGTGTTCAGCTTTAACTCAATCCAACTGCGAAGACAAGGAGAAACAATGCCTGGAAAGCGCAAGAGAGTGCACGGGGATGATAATACCGAGAGTCAAGCGTCTGCTGTGCCGCAAGGAGATGGTCAGACGAGAGCAAGGCTGTCGTCCCATGGCGACACGGATCAACCCGCTGCGACCCGCATAAGAGTGGAGGAAACGCGGCAACCACAGTGGACTCTTGACAGTTGGCTGAATAAAGTGCTGCTGGAGGAAAAGGAACGCACTATGGAAATGTGGCTGAATGATTTCCTTCGGAATTATTTTGACGGCAGGGGCGTTGAGGAATTCAATGAGAACGTCACTATGAAGGAATTTTTAGGTAATCCCAATAAGTTCATAAAAGACGAAGTGTTATTGGACACAATAAAGGCTTCGCCGTCATACCAAGAGATGAAGAAAGAGTGTGAGGAGTTTTACATGCTATTGGGGCCCTTAAACAAGCTTTCACACGAATGTATTCTCACTCTCAGGCATTGGAGGGACTTTGAAAAAAAGGATACGGTCATTCCTATTGCAAGGGCACAAATAAACAAAGCCTACTCTCATATACTGAGAGTAGAGAGGTGGAAGGCAGAAGAAAAGGCAAGGCGAGAACGACAAGAACTGTTATTTACCATTCACAGTAGGATTGATGATGCGGTGTTTAAGGGAAGGGTTCGCGTGAATAAAATGGAGCTGAATGACTTTCTTACGATGGAATTGGACGGCAGGGGCGCTTTGGACGCCAATCGGGATGTCTTGTTGGAGGAGTTTTTCAGGGACCCCGAGAAGTATATTTGCGATGCGGGAGTATTGGGCGAAATACAGGCATCCGATCGTTACAAGAGGATGGAGGGGGCTGTAAGGGAGGAAATGGATATGGAAGAGGATGTAAACAGGCTTTACGATAAGGGCATGTACAATCTACTGAGGTGGTTAGTGGCTGCTGCGGAGGTAAAGGCAAGTGTTCATGAAATCACCAAAAGGTTCCTGGATGCAGCTGCCGAGGAAGCGAGGAGCCCAAAGAAGTCGAGCGCACCGAGGTACCTGGAGGGATTGTACGAGTCTGTGCACAATGCGAGGTGGCATCATGTCGTGGAAGTTCCTGGCGGCGAGGGGACGGGAATGGATGTGAGGGAGGGGGAACCACCGCAGCCATGGACGTACAGGGCAGTTGGCCGAACCCTCGAAAAGGATGACGGTGTGGAGCAATCCGCTGTACCGCGTTCCAGGCTGATGGTGCTTACCTCGGAAAAGGGATGGCCGTACACGTGGAAATGGAAGGAGAACAAATCCACTCGTGACTGCTATGTGAACTGTGAGGTGGATCGAGTGTGGCAGATCGTCAGCGGCGATCTCACCGAGTGGTTCAGCCCTCACGGTGGGACTGACTTTACGCCTAGGCGGCGTGTGTTGATTGGGACGCCCGGTATCGGGAAGTCGATGGCTGCCGGCTCGCACCTCCTCTACCAGCTGCTGCACTACGATGTGGAGAAACTCCAAGTGGCTGCGTACATTTTTGGTGGAAGTACGGCGTACGTGTTTAACAAGACCATCATGACGGTGACAAGATACGTGGGTAGTCAAACATCCAGGAATGTTTTGCGTGATTTGGAGCATTTGAATATGAAGGGGTATGTTATCTACGACGTGACAGAGAAAGGGATGCCAGCGAGTTGTTTCGCGCCCTATGGATGGGGCATGATTGTGTTGTCATCGCCAAACGTGCGCAACTATGCTAAATGGGAGACGCAAGTAAGAGCCGAGCGAATCATCATGAATTGCCCCGATGAGATGGATGTGAAGGCGATGTGTGCGTGGATAAATCGCGATGGGATTGCAGAGAAACAAGCGGAATACTGGAAGATGGTTGAAGAACGCATGGATAAAGTGGGGCCGATTCCACGCCACATCTTTGATGCGAATAAGTTCATTGCACACTCTGCTGCCATTGAGGATGCCTTGGATGGGATCAAGTCCCGGGATGGTGAAAAGCACTTTACGCATGGAGGAGTGAGACTGTGGTATTCTGAGAATCCGTCTCAAAAGCTCGTGAGGGTTGTCAGAGGAAGAGGAGAAGTCGGTGCTGAGGTATTTCTCAACGCACCGATATCTTTTTGCCTTGGGCGTCGAATACCGCACTATTTTGGGGAACGTGATGAGTGAGAAAGGTATTTTTCTTTCCTGTTGCTGGTATTGGGGAAGAGGAATACTCTTTCGTCTGAATGTGTGGAAATGTTTGGCTTGCGCGTGTTTATGTTTGGGGGGTTTTTCGGTGCATTAGTAGAGGACATCAAGGAGCTGAGGCCACCAACACGCCGTGGAGGACAGTGCGCGGTTCTGGAGGCGAACCCTTAAGGGCACCCCAACGATTCATATGGATTGGTTTCATTGAAGAATCCTTTTGAGGGGGGAAATTTGGAGTATCGGCTACTGTGCACACCGGAGACGAAGAACTTTCCACTGGTGGACTTTTTTCCCTTTGTGAACTTACCGTGGAAGACGCTGGTTGGGCTGCGGATGACTACGGCGGGTGAGCACCACACCACCGCCAGCACTGTGCGGCAGTTCACTGAGTGCCTGGCGGCATATTTTAATGGCTGGAAGAAATTATCCCGCGACATGTCGTGGGAGATGATTTATGTGCAGCACGCAGACAGCACGCCGTTGAATGACTGGCAGAGATGTGATGTTGTAAATTCCGATAATGTGAGCGAGGAGGAAAGTCAAAAAATTGCGGCGTTCTGGGAGGAGAAGGTGCGCCAGTACCAAGTGTCAATACCATCCAGAGACGCTTGAAGAAACGAAGCACTCCGGAGTGAGGAATAACCGCCGAAATAGGAAAACAAATTGGGGAGGGAAAGGGGCAGTTTTGACTTTTGGTGAAGAGATATTGTGAGATTTATTTATTTTTGGATACTTGTGTGTGTGCGTACGGTGCGGGCGCACCAGCACAAGACGGCAGTATCTCGCACACAAACGCCAAAAGTGTCCAACACTATCGAACATAACAGTGACAGAAGAAAATTAGGGAGGGAGTGGGGTTGTTTGTTTCTGGTGAAAACGTTGGGTGGTTTTTAAATAGTATGTTGATTGTGTGTGCATACGAGGCATGATTGGAGAATTGCCCGGTATGAGGGAATCATTGTGTTTGGCGCTGTCGCAGTACTACTGCATTGCTTGTTTTCTTCTATTGTGTTCTAAGGCCCATCACGAACAGAGGCATCTTAGCGGGATGGACGAAGGACAAGGTCTATTGGAGAAATGGCGCGCTCCGTGTGACCGCATGGGACGAGGCGCCGCGTCATGGGTGGATGGGGATCCGCTTCCGCGTGTGTCTCTTTGGGTGATTGCTTGCTCGGTGCGCGTAGTGTGTTGGCTGCGGGGCTGTGGCCGTGTTCCGTTGGCCGTGGGATTGAACTGGAGGCGGTGGCGGTGTGTGCGTTTGTTGTGTGGAGGGCCGAATCCTCTTACCCGCGGACTGACAGCACTGCGATGGTGCCTGTGTGTGTGTGAGGGCTGGTGCGGGCGATGCTCCTCTGTGCTGTTCCTTCCGGATTGTCTTGTGCCCCGCTCTCTGCGTGGGTGCTCTGCTCTGGTCTCCACGAACGTGTCTGATGTATTGCCGCTGCCGCTGTCCCCTCCACATTTTGAAAGCACACGCTAGGAAGGTAAGACATCAAGTGCGAATCGCTACTGTGAGATTCGAGGGCTCTGAAGGACCAACAGCACACACACATATTTGTACGCTCTCACGTGCTGCTGCTGTGAAGGCGCCCCGCACACACAACCGTCGCCGCGTGACCGGATCCAGCGGAAGGAGGAGGGAAGGAAGAGAGAGTGGGAAGCAGAGGCTCAACATATCCCGGCGTGTGTTTAATTCCGCCGTGCTTCTCCTCCTTGTCGTGATTGTTTGCTGCGCCACCTGTGGAGCTGCAGCCGCTGTGGAGAACAGCGATTCAGTGGCGGATCCAAATTTTGCATGGAGGGGCGTCACTGATGACAAGGAAACTGTGGACTCGTTGGGCGTTCCCAGCATCCTGAAGGTGGGGACCGACGTGTTTGCGGTCGCCTAGGCGCAGTGCAAGGAAAGAGGTGAAGCATCCAATATCTTTACTGGCATTGCATCCCAACTTCTCACGGAAACAAGGGATAGCGCACCGGTGGAAGTAATGAATGAGTCCAAAAAGTATACACAAGTACTGGAGGAAGGCACGTCCCCACACAGTAAGAAAGTAGATGTGAGCCGACCAAGAACAGTTGTGAATGGAAGCGATATTTACATGCTTGCTGGAAAATACAGCCGGACAGCTGCTACTAATCCGCAGGAGAGGGGTGCAGGTGACTGGGTACTTTTGCTGGTGGAGGGGGAAGTCAGTTCTGAAGAAAGTGGCAGTATTAAAAAAATCCGGTGGAATAAGAACCAGCGACTGGCCGGCACTTTCCCTGAGGCCGAACGGGATTCCTTGATGCAGCTGGTTGCAGGCGGTGGATCGGGCGTTCAGACGGATGACGGAACGCTTGTGCTGCCAGTGGAAGGCACGACGAAGGGTGAATCAGAAAAGGGTGGAAAGACTGTCTCGCTGTTCATATACTTCTTGGATGATTCTTGTTGGACGCTGTCGAAGGGGATGTCTGACGGTGGCTGCGGTGATCCCTCCGTTGTGGAGTGGAAGGACAAACTCATGATGATGACTGCGTGTGACGGTGGCCGCCGCAGGGTGTACGAGTCCGGTGAAAGGGGGAATCGTGGACGGAGGCACTCGGGACACTCTCGCGCGTGTGGGGCAACAAATACGAGGAACAGACGAAACGTGTTGCGAGCGGGTGCACTACAGCGACTTTTGAAAATGGAGATGCCAACAAAAAAGTGGTGCTCGTTACTCTGCCGGTGTATTCCAAGGAGAAATGCAGCGAAAAGAAGGAAAAGAGTGAACTCCATCTTTGGCTGACGGACAATACGCGCATTGTTGATATTGGGCCGGTGTCCGAGAAGGACGAAGACGAAGTTGCCGCCAGCTCCCTGCCGTACAAAAGTGCTGGAGGTGAAGATAATAATAATGAGGATAGGTTGATTGCACTGTACGAGAAGAAGAAGAAGAAGGGCCTTGACGAAACACCACACAGCCTTTTGTCTGTGCGTTTGACTGAGCAGCTGCAGCGGGTGAAGGAGGTGCCTGCGACCTGGAAGAAGGTGGACGAACATGTCTCCCAGCCGTGCCCCACTTCAGGTGCTGCGAAGAGTGCCTTAACTGACAATGCCTGCAGCGCTGTTAAGATCGCGGATGGGCTGGTTGGCATTTTGTCTGGCAGCTTCTCTGATAAGACATGGATAGACGAGTACCTCGGAGTGAACGCCACGGTGATGAAAGGGACGAAAGGAGTGGCAACAGGGTATGCCGAAGGTGCGACGTTTCAGGGAGCGCGGGCGGAGTGGCCCGTTGGCGAGCAGGGGGAGAATCAGCTGTACCACTTTGCGAACTACAACTTCACTCTTGTGGCGACAGTGACCATTGACGGTGTGCCGACGAAGGAGGGCCCTATTTCTTTGATGGGTGTGAAGATGAATGATAATGGGAAGACTGTACTCCTGGGACTGTCGTACAACAACAAAGAAAAGAAATGGATGCTACTGTGTGGTGAGGAAAAGTCTAATGAGCACAGCAGCCCCTGGGAGCCAGGGAAAACACACCAATTGGCCATTGTGCTGCAGAACGGCAACCAGAGCACCGCGTACGTCGATAGTGAGCGCGTGGGGGACGAAACGCATTCACTGAAAAATACGGAATCGAAAGATATCTCGCGCTTCTATATTGGAGTGGGTGGAGGCGACGCAGAAAGCCGAGAAGAAGTGTCCGTGACCGTGACGAACGTCCTTCTGTATAACCGTCCGTTGAGTGCTGCGGAGGTTGGCACCCTCAACCCAAATAAAGTCCCCATTCCGCCTCCGGTAGGTGGAAGTGCGCAAGGAACATTGTTGCAATCTCCTTCTGACGGGCAACCGCCGTTGGGGCGTGAATCGTTGAATGAAGATGGGGGTGTGGGCAGTGGCGGTGTATCCACGTCAGCAGTTTCCACCGCCACTCCGTCGGCAGGGGAGGGTTCTGTAAAGCAGTTGGCGTTGCGAACATCTTCCGGTGGAAGTGAAAACGTGAATGTCGTTTCTTCACTCGATGGTGATCCAACGATGGGAGCGGAAGCTGGAGATACGGTGCCGGGAAACAGACCACCTCAAACTTCTGCGGGCACTCCCGTCACAGCAGACGCAAACACTCCTACTGCTGAAACCGTGGGGCAATTTGACCCCGCAGTGAAAACTGGGGTGCACGTGAGCTCCGGTGAGAGTGGGAAGACGGTGGGAGGAGGGGATGGGCGGGAAGATGTCCATTCACGGGTCAGGGAAGTAAATGCCACGGCACTCAGCAGCAGTCTCGGAAATTTGTCGCATGGGAATAACAGCGATGCTGGCGCCGTGCGTGGGAGCGGAATGCTGCCACCGCTCCTTCTGTTGGGAATTTGGGTGGTTTCGGCTCTGTGAGGAGTGACTGGCTGCCGCGTGGGACACTTGTGATCTTCTCCGAACAGAATTACTTCTCCCGGAAACTATTTTCTCACCTCAGATAAACTTTTTTTATTTTCTTTTATGTGTTTGTGATTTTCATTTTTTTTGCTTTTCAGTACTCTTTTTAATGTTTCACTTTCTTCAAAATTTTTCTGTTTTGTTTTTTCTCATAACCCCCATAAATTCTCTTTTGCTTTTGGGGCAATCAATATGGACGTTTTTTCTTTTCCACTCTTCCCTCTTTTAATTGTTTCTTCTGCACTCTTCCTGTGAGGGGTGCCGTGTGTTCCCGCCCAACTGCTCCACTCGCACACCCACCGACACGCTCACGACGACGGCCCTGTGCGCCTCGCCTGCTGCACGCATGAGGAGGGCCGCGACGAACGGCGCTCTGAGGGAGCCGTGACGTGTGGGCGTGCGACGAGGGCCTGTGGGGCGGAGCACACATTTCTTTTCCTCTTGTTTTGTTTTTTTAGCGGTCAGGGCTGGCAGACACCCGCAGCGCCACACACACAGCCACACCCTGCCGCTGTGTTTTCCTTTTCTTTTCTTTTGCTGCGCTCACTCTCCCGATGAAGTGACGCGACTCCCGTCATGTCTGCGTGCTTCTCTCAGTCCCCACACACACGAGTGACTGTGCTCTGCGGGCCGCACTTACGCGCCGATGAAAGGACTGAGGGGAGCAGCAACACGCAGATGACCCCATGAAATATAAACGATGTGCGGACACACGGAGGGTCGGACGGTTGAAAGACATTTAAATATCTTTTTAATTTTATTTTTGGGCAAAATATATACGGACAGTTTGGTGTGGCCACACGGCAGCCAGGCGATTTTTAAATTTGTGTGGAGCAGTAATGGACGATTTCTTTTTATAATTATTTTGTGTGATGGGGTTTATATAAGATGAAGGGGAAAGCTCTTTTCTTTGTTTTAAATAAATCTTGTGTGAATTGCCACTGCTTGGGCTGCGGTGCAATCGTGAGTTTGAGCGGTCTTTTACTGCTAGAGGCATAGATGGTTCGCTTCGACGATTGTTTTTGTGGTTCCCATTGCGATGGCACGAGGGTGACTGGGCGCCGGCCTGCTGAGCGCACTCGGAGGGGAAAAGATGGTGTGCGCTGTGCCTCACTGTGAGTGTGGGTGCCAATCCGTCGGGGAAGAGAGAAGTAAGGGACGGTGCTGTGGACTTGTATGCGCTCCGTCCCTCTCTTTGCGGCCATGGGTGTGCGGTGCGCATGGCTCTATCTTGCGGTGCGAAGTGGATGGCGGTGCTTCTGCGTGCGTTATGCGGCGGGATTTTCCTTTCCATTTCTTCGTCCTTTTGTGTGTGGGAAAACTGTGGGAGAGGATATGTGTGGGAGTGAGTGTGGGTGGCTGCCAGCCTCGCTCCGCGCATTGAGGACTTCCATACACGTGGATTTGCTTGACGGCGTTTCGCGGCACCCAGGGCGTGGCGAGGAGGAGGATGAGGAAGATCTGTTGTGGGAAGAAGGAGGATGGACAGGACAGTCCCCTTCTGTGTCCTTCCCTGTGCTGTTGGCAGTACATACTGAGAGCGTAAATTTGCGCAATTACATGAGGAAACGTTTATGCCGCTTTGTGTGTGCTACTCAATCGTCGTCATTGCAGGCTGTCGTCACGGTGCGTTGCAGTGCGGTGCCGTTAGATGAGGGAGGGGTGCGATGCCACGGCTGCTGCGCACCACGACCATTTATTGCCTCTGCACCGGCATTGTTGTTTTTCTCAGTTTCTGTGGCTTGTTTTTTTTTTAAAGCTCGCATAATATTTTATTTTGCTTCACGATGAATTTGTTGTGGGAGCTTTGGTTTTGGTGCCTGCTTCACGGCGCTTTGCCTCGTGTGTCGGTTGCGGTGCTTCCACGTGGTGCCAAAGCGTTTGATGGGGTGTTTATTCTTCCTTTTGCGCCCTGCAGCTAATCTTGTTTGGCCATGGCGGCAGCGGTGGGGCTCTGCGACTGCGCGCTTGCCATGCGTGTCTCATCTTTTGCCGCTGCTCCCTCGTTGTGTTGGTGGGGGAGGAGACGAGCGACTGCGTCGGTGGAGTTGCGCCCCAGTGGGGGAGGGAAGGCACCGACCGCTGCTGACGGCGACGGTCTTTGCTGCAGGCGATGTGACGGGATGACGTCACCGGTGTCACAGTTAACCGAGATGGATGAGGGCCGCACTGCGTCTCCCACCCCTCTCATCATCCCTCAGTCCACTGCAGTCACACGCCACACGCACCGCAGAGCAGCGGCGCGACCACCATCCGGATGTCTGTGAGCCAATTGGAATGCAAAATCGATGTGGACCCTTTTCCCCGTGTCTGAGTGCCGCCACCGTACCACTTTATTTGTCCTTCTTGTGTGGGCCGTGTGCGCTTATGGTGCCGCTGCCTGCTGCGCAATGCCGAATCGCATTAACGAGAAACGACGCTTTGGTTGCTGACGACCGGCGACCTCTCCACTCCACTTACGCACCACCAACACCAACAACTACCTTTCGGACGCGCTTGATGGCTGGCGGTCGTAGCGCTTCCACGTGGTCTGCCTCGGCTCTTGTGTGTCGTGCACGGCATCGGGACAGCCCTGTGATGCAGCCATTCTGTAACAGGAGCGGTGCCAGTGGTCATGTGGCTTTTTGCCGGGATTCCGCCACTCGGCACGGTGGCTGTACGGGGCTGTGTGGGAGGTGGGGAAGGCGATGGTGTCACTGACTTGATTGCGTCTGCGCTGCTTTGTGCCGGCAGTTGTACTGTGACGGTTATTGTGTATGACCGGATGCCTCTGCGTGCCACTGTGTTTGGTTACTGCTTTTGCAGCCTTTTATTCTTATTTTGAGCGTGCAGTTAGAACTATTTTGGCTTCACCAGCACAACTATCGTTTCAAGGTGTTAGGGATTACTTGTGGTTTTAGGATTAGCATCATTAGTATAACGATCTGGCGGAATCGTGTCATTAGATTTGCCATCTGTAGGAAGGGATTTTGAAAGCTGAAATTATGGTCGACGGGGCGAGTGTAACACACCACGAGAACCCTGTTGATACCTGTTTGTGTCTGTGGATGCGGTCTGCGGTGGGTGCGTGTCCGCGCAGCCGGCACCGTGTGCGGCGCGGGGCCATTGCGGCTGTGCGTGTGGCGCTGCTTGTGCTGTTGGCGCTGGTTGCGGCGGCGGCGTGTATGCCCGCGGTGCATGCGGTGGTGTTGCGACTGCGGGGCGGCACGGTGGACAGAGCCATCACGGTTGGCCGCGCCGTGGACACGGTGCTGATGGACGGCGTGTCCATCACGAACGGCGTGGCTGTTGTGTTCGACGTGCCGGCAATGCTTCCCGGCCCGCTGCGCATCGAACTGAGGAACTGCGTGTGCGACGGCGGTGCGCAGATCTACGTGCGGGGCTACAGCGGCGAGCCGGCGAGTGACCGGAGCCTGGAGGTGAGCGTGAGCGGGCTGTCCGGGAGCTACTGCTCGCTTGTGTTTGTGGACAACCTGCCGGCACACACGAACGTGACGGTCCGTGACTCGACGATTATTACGCCGGGACCGATGCGCTACTTCCAGCTGGGCGGACTGACGGACGCGGTGGCTTCGCCGCTTGTGCTGCACGCGACGTCGCTGTTGCAGTCGCAGCTGCGTGTGAGCAACACTGTGCTGAGGTCGTTGCAGGCGGGCGGGTCGGCGGTGTACGCTGGCGGCGGCGTGGACCTGCTGTCGAGCGCGGTGGTGCTTGACGGCGTGTTGCTGGAGGCGTTGGGCGGTCCTACCGCGTCCGCGGTGCATGTGGCGTCCTCGTCGCGCCTCAGTCTGCGGAGCCACTCGGTGTTCTCCGTGACGAACGTGTCGGTTGTGGGCAGCGGCGGCGGCATTGTGCTTGGCGAGCGCCTCGCGGTGCTTGATTCGGTGCTGCGCTTCGTGGGCGTCGAGGGGTCTGTTGCGTCGTTGCTGGTACGTTGCGACGGTGGGACGGTCGGTGCCGGCGGGTGGGTGGAGCTGCGCGACGTGTGGGCGGTGGGCGAGGCGTCGTCGGTGGCGTCGCTGTCGGGGGTGACGCTGAGCGGCGGTGCCGTGTCGATTGCGCGCTGCACTGCCACCGGCGCGACGCTTGTCTCCGGGCTGACGATCACGAGCGGCGTTGTGTCGGTGCAGTGCAACCGTGCCGGCGGCCGGGTGCTGCGGAGCGGCGGCGACTACCGCATGGCCGGCCTGTCCTCCGTGAGCGTGGTGCCGTGCGACGGCTGTGCGGCTGCGCTGGCGTGCTTTGATGCACTGACGGCTTCGTTCACCGACTGCGTGTGCGGCTGCCGCGTCGGCGGCTTGGGCGAGGCGTGCCTGCCGTTCGACGTGCCGCTTGCGAGGTCCGGCGGCGGTGGTGGCGGTGGGCAGGATTGCGTGAGTGGCGTGACGCTGACGGAGTCCGTGACGGTTGGCGGCGGGCGGGCGACGGCGTGCTTCGACTCGGTGGTGTTCAGCGGGCCGATCACTGTGGCGGTGGACCTGCGCTTGATGGACGCGTTCGCTGACGCGCTGAACGTGACGCTGCGCCACTGCGTGCTTGCGGGTGGCGCGCAGCTGCGGATTGGCGGCCTCAGCGAGATCACGGCGCGCCTGATGCCCCACGCTCTCGTCAACATGACGAATGTGACGTCGCTGGAGGGCACGATTGTGCTGCATGGCGCGATGCCGCCGAACTCGAGTGTACTGCTGGCGAACTCAACGCTGCGCGCGACGGTTGGCGGGTCGCAGTACGTGCCGACGACCCTTGGCCATGCGGGATCCCGGTACGGCCCCGTGCTTGTCCTGGACGGTGTCCGGCTTCTGTCGACGCGGTTTGTCATGACGCGGTCGACGCTGGTGTGTGGCGGGGGCTTGTGCGTTGCTATCCTCGTGGAGCGCGGCCTCGGCGTGAACCTGTCCAGCGTCTTCTACATGGACAACTGTGTCCTTACGTCGCAGACGCACGTAATGTACGCTCATGCGTCGGACCTGCGTGTCAGTGGCGGCTCCGTGTTCTCTATACAGAACAGCTCGTGGAGTGCGCCGAGCGCCGAATATTACAAAGGCGCGTGTGTGTTTGGGGACGTTGCGATGGTTGGCAGCAGCGTGCTGCAGATTGTGTCTAGCGAGTTCCGTCTTGGCTTCGCCATGCTCATGGCAAACAGGCTGACTGCGACTGGCGGCAGCTGGCTGGTGCACCGCGACAACGAGTTCCGCGCCGCCTACGTTGTGTACGTTGTCAACTACTATGGCGTGGCGTTCCGCGATCAGAGTGTGTGGTCGATACTTTACAACAACTTCACTTACGGCTCGTACTCGTCGACCGTCGCAAATATGACAACCAAGTGGTCACCACCATCAGACACGCACCCGATCATATACGGCGTGTGCAACGAGGCAAGGGGCTCACCTGTGACGGATTACCAGTACGACCTCAATATTGGAGCACCCGTGACGGTACTGGACTGTGGCACGTGCACCGTGGAGGCCGTGTGCTTTGCAGCGAGGACGAGCAGCATCAGCGGCTGTGAGTGTGAGTGCGCTGCTGGCGGCCACGGTGACACGTGTCTACCAGCTGCGGTTCCGGACGGCCTTGGGCCGCTCCCGCTCCCCGATGCGGACGACACGGAGGTCCGCTGCGTGCACGGTGGCATCATCAGCTCCGTGGACGATCCTGATCCCGGTGTGCGTGGTCTGTGCTTCGTCAACGTGACCTTCACCGCCGCGATTGTGCTGGACCTGTTGCATTTTGACGCGCCAGAACAGACACTCAACATCACGGTGCTGCAGTGCGTCCTCATGGGCCTGTCGATCAAGGGGAGTGGTGTGCGAGTGCACGTGAACGTGACATCTTCGATGTTGGATTCTGGTGCATTGGAGTTTGAGGGCGATTTTGGCGTGAACTCCCAGATACTGGTGGTGGGCAGTACGCTTGTGACGACGTCGAGCCACGCTGTTGCCTTTTTGGATTTTGTTTTTGGTGCGAACTCGACGCTGCTGCTGCTTGACAACTACATCGAGGGGAATGATTGCGCAGTCTATTTCGCCGATGACCTTGTTGTTGATGGTGGCGGGGTCATCGTGAAGGGAAATACGCTGAGTACGATGGAGACTAACGGTATGGGATCATCTGTTTATGTATACGTTGTTGAAGTGAAGAGTGGCGGCTACTTTGACGTGGAGAACAACACGATGAGAGCTGTTAATGGCGTTTATTTTTCTGATGAGACCACCGTGAGCTTCGCGGGGCTGCTCCGAGTGGCGGACTGCGACTTTGCTGGCAGCAAGAAGGTTTCTAATTCCGCGCTTTTGTACTTGGACGGCTCTTTGATTCTCGAGGGTGGTGCGCAGTGGCGTGTGGAGGGCAACGATGTGAGTGCAGCCTCAGTATTAAGTATGACGTACTCCCAGAGCACGATTCAGCTGTCGGACAGCGGCACCACCGTGGTGCTTGCACACAACCGTCAGGTGAACAGGGGCATGATCTTTTCTGGTTTTGCTCCGTCAACCACGATTTTGGCTTCACCCGCGAAGTTTGTGGTTGGGTGCAACCTACAGTTCGGTGAGGAGGTGTCGTACGACGGCGTGTTTCCGGAGGGTGTGTTGTTGTTCAGGTGCGGCACATGCAACGACGACGCGGCGTGCTACATTCCCGGGACGGAGTCGGTGGACCGCGGCTTGTGCTCGTGCAGCTGCAAGGACGGATGGCATGGCGCGTCGTGTCTTCCCTTCGAGGTGCCCGACACGGTTGTGCCGCCCCTTGCGGAGAGAGCCGTGGACGGCGACACGACCTGCGTGGTGAACCAGACGCTGACGAAAATTACGCTGAACATGTGGAAGACGCGACACTGCTACGCGGGTGTGACATTCAGCGGCGTGGGTGCCGTGCTGACGTTCTTCCTCAACAGTATGCCACTGCATCTCCCCATCAACATCACGCTCACTGGGTGCACATTTCTTGAGGGTGCTTCGCTGCAGTTTGTTGGTGGCACTGAGTCGGCCGAGTCATCCGGCATCCTGATCCGCGTGAGCCAGACGGTGATGCGTTCCTCCGTTGTTCTATTTATACTCGCCCTCCCGCAGCACTGCGATATTGCCATCACGGAGTTTGACGCGGTGCAGTCTTCTGTTGTTTTTTGGCCTGACACCGTGACTAAAATGCTGAGCGTATTGACGCTGCACGACGTTGTGTTGAATGCGTCCTCGCTGTTGGTCAGCAACGTCAAGGCGCATGCAACGAAGCGTGATGCGCTTGGTTTGTACTCGATCGGGAAGCTGACGCTGGTGGGTGGCAGCTCGCTGTATGTGCGGTACTGCAGCTTTGATGGATACAAACACCTGTTTTACTCGAATATCCTTGGTGTCCGTGATCACTCTGTTTTTGCGCTGCTCAACAATACGATGTTCTCCGGGACAAGCCTCCTGTATCAGCGCCTAGACTTCAGCGTGTCGGATCACAGCGTGTTGCGCGTGGTGGGGAACAGGGGTTCCGTGTCCTACGCCATCTTAGCAGAAGACTTGTGGACCGTCCAGGAATCAAGCTGGTTGGATTGGCGCGACAACAACGTTGGAGTGGGTGCGATGTTCTACGACAGTGGATCCCCTTTTGTGAGTGTCGACGACAATAGTGTGGTGACGCTGACGGGCTGCAAGATGGGCTCGACGGGTTTGTCGGTGCCTTTGCTATCTCTGGTTGACGCCGGCTACCGGTTTGTTGCTGGGTGTCTGACGGTCGCGGGACGGGTGGTGACGACGGCGGCAGAACTGGAGCTCCACGGCATCACCGACGTGACGACGGTTGCGGTGTGCGGGGAGTGCACGAAGGACGGCAACTGCTTTGCACCGCTGACGACGGCGGTCATTGACTGCAAGTGCCAGTGCGCTGCTGGAGGGCACGGCGATGTGTGCGTCCCGGCGCCTGTGCCTGCTGGCCCGCCACCGCCACCGCCACTGCCAGCACCAGCAACACCACCACCACCGCCGGTTGGTGAGTGCATCAGCGACATGGTGTACCCCGAGGTTGCGCAGGCTGTGGGCGGCGGGCTGTCGTGGCTGTGCTACCGCAACGTGACGTTCAGCGGGGGCCGCATGAGCCTGACGGTGCTGATTGGGGCGATGAATGGCGACGTGGCGAATGTCACGTTCGATGGATGCACGTGGAGGGACGGCGCCGTGCTGTTGCTGTTGGGCAACGCGTACGCCGCTGTGGGGTCGCTGAACATCGTCGTCACCGGCAACACGTTCCGTGACGCGCTGCTCAGCCCGGAGGGTGTGTTTCCACCGCGCACGAACATCACGATCAGCGGGAACCGCTTCACTGTCACGAGGCTGGTCCCTCGGTCGGGTTTGGGACTTGGGAGGCCGTCGTGCGTCTCGACGAATGGACTGGTGATCAACAATGACTCCGCGGTGGTGCTGAGCGGCAATGTGTTTCAGAGCGTGACGGCATCGTCAAGCGCCATTTACGTTGTCAGATCTTCTCTGAGCGTGTCGTGGCACTCCGTGTTTGCTGTGATGGGTAACACGTTTCATATGGATGGCGGAGACAGTAATTTGATATGTCTTGAAGGGTCTAGACACTCCTCATCGCTGAGTGTACTGAACAACTCTGCCGTGGTGATCCGAGGCAATCTTGTGACGAGGCCGGTGCGGTACTTCATGTATTTTTTTTTGGCATTACTTGTGGAGTCCCAGTCAGCGGTGGTGTTTCAAGGCAACGACATGCAGGGAAGCTGGTTTGTGTTTTTTCCAAGCCACTCCTCGAACATCTACTACAACTCCTGGCTGCAGGTGAGCGGCAACCTCTGCCGTGAATCCCCATCGGAAGCTTTCCTCTTTATTAACCCCAAAGTGAATCTCCGCGGCTCCACGGTGTCTGTGTCCGGCAACCGATTCATGTCCAACACGGTCACGCCGACAGTACTGCGGATATCCTCAGTTTCCGGCGATCTCACAAACGGAGCGATTGTGGCTGCTTGCAACACTGTGAACGGCGAGGAGGAAGCGAACTACGTCATTCCGTCCGTGTACAATGCCACAATTCTGACCTGCAGCGACCCATGCGCCCTCGCAGCGTTGTGCTTCCCCGCGTACACGACGACGGCCTCGAGTGATGGCTGCGCCTGCACGTGCGCTGAGGGTGGCCACGGCGATGCGTGCCTGCCCGTTGCTGTTCCCGAGCCGCCGAGCACCGACGGCGCCGACTTGTGCGTGCGGAACGTGCGTGTAGACATGGAGGTGAACGCCGGTCTTGGGACGTCGGTGGTGTGCTTCGTTGGTGTGACCTTTGCGGCGGACGTCGTGGTGGACGTGGAGTCGATGTCGGGGAGCGTGCGCAACGTGACGCTGGCGAACTGCGCGTTTGTGGACGGAGCGAGCCTGTACGTTGTTGGGTGGCGGTCCGACCCGCCTGCTGGCGAGCGCGCCGATGTGTTGATCAGCGGGCTTGAGTCGTGCTCTGGCGGCGGTGTGCTGTTGGCGAACCGATTTCCGCCGGGCTCGCGCGTCACTGTGGTGGACTCGGTGCTGATTGCAGAGAAGCGCGTTGCGTACCGCGGCGCCTACTTCCTTGGCGATGCCTCCGCGTGCCTCGTGGTGCACAGCGTGAATCTGACTGGGAGTGTGCTGACCATCGCGCGCACGCATGTGGCGGCGGTGTTCCGCGACGCTGCTGGCGTGTTGTTTGTTGGCGGCGTGGCGCTGTCGTCGCGCGGTGCGCTGTACGTGGACGGGCTGTCGGTGCAGACGGCGCTGGGGCTGTGCGTGTCGGTGGAGGGCGGTGTTGCGGCCAGCGGCGGCTCCGTTGTGGAGTTTGTTGACAGCGACTTCCTGCTATGCAAACACGCGGTGTCTGTGCGTGGGGCTGTGAGCGTGTCGGGCTCCGCTGTGGCGCTTGTGCGGAGCGACTTTTCGTCGACGGAGGACTACGCGGTGGCGTTTTATTCGACGGTGAGCCTGGATGACGGGTCGATGCTGCTGGTGAAGGGCAACGTGCACGACGGTGTTTCGAGGGAGATGCTCTACGCCGCTGGCGCCGTGACCGCTGCTGGGAGCACGCTGAGCTTTGTGCGCAACCGAGCGCTGCTGCCACGGATGCTGTCGCTGAGCCTGTCGCTTGCGGCTGGGGCGCATTTGAGGGTGGCATGCAACGACGCTGGTGGCCGTGTCCTGTCGACGGCGGAGGAGTACGCAGCGGCTGGTTTTGGCGACGCTGGAAGCATCGACGTTGTTGGGTGCGACGTCTGCGACAGGGAGACTTACTGCTACGCGCCCGGGACGGCGTCTGCGAGCATGAGGAACGGTGTGTGCGTGTGCGTGTGCGGCAGCGGCGGGTACGGCGAGGCGTGCGTGCCTGTGGGAGCTCCCGTGCTGCCGCCCGCTGCGGTCACCGCGTCGAGTGTGTTCTTCCGCGAGGGCGTGACGGTGCGGTCGGTGTTCGTTGTGCCTGCCGGCGCGGGCGAGGTGACGCTGCGCCACGTTGTGCTGGACGGCGTGAGTCCTGTGCTTTACGTGCCGTGGATGGCGCGAGACGGCGTGCGGATCGTTGTGCAGAACGTGTCGCTGCTGAACGGTGCCGTGCTGTACGTGATGGGCGGAGGGGTGTTGCGCGGTGCGGTGGCGGCGGGGAGCGACGAGAGCGGGCCGGTGGAGCTGTCCGTGTGCGACGTGGAGGCGCTGAACGGTGCGCTTGTGCTGACCGGCACGTTTCCTGCGGGGTCTGTGCTGACGGTGACGGACTCCCTGCTGGTTGCCGCGAGGCCGACGCCGCTTGTGTATCTTCCTGGCTCGCAGTCCTCGCCGTACGCACCGGTGCTGGTGCTGTCGGACCTGCGGCTCGTGCGGTCCGTGCTGGTTGTGTCCGGCGTTGCCCTCGTGACCGTGGTGACTGGTGGGCGGACGGTGGCGGTGGACGGCGCTGTGCTGGAGCTTGTGGGTGGCGGTGTCGCGGTGGACGCGGCTGTGTTCGGTGGCGAATATGCGTTGTACGCGAGTGCGCGCGTGGTTGCGTCGGAGGGCGCTGTGCTGCGCGTGTCGGGGAGCCAGGTGTACGCCGCGCATGGATTGGTGTTCGAGAGCGGTGTGGAGGCCAACGCGTCCGCCGTCGTGGTGAACGACAACGCCGGTGCGCTGACGGATGGCGCACTGTTGGTGCTACGGGGGTCGGCGTCGTTTGCGTCCGGGTCGTGGCTGTCGGTGCGGGGCAACAGCATTAGCGGCAGGCTTCTGTCTGTGCCGTCGTACCCGCGGAGTGCGGACCTCGTGCAGAGCACGCTGACGCTCCACGGGAACGCCGGCAGTGGGCCCGTCGTGATGGACGGCACCGTTGCGCTCGGGGGTGCCGGCCGGAAGTTTGTCGTGGGGTGCCTGACGCTCAACGGGCAGGCGCTGCAGCCGATGGACTACAGGTCCGCCGGCATCATCGGGGAATTCCGCCCCGTGGCGTGTGGCGTGTGCGACGCCGACGTATTATGCTTTGCAGCTGCTACGAGGGCGATGTCTGCGTCGTGTCGCTGCCGCTGCGCTGAGGGCGGGTACGGGCGCGACTGCCTGCCGGTGTACCTGCCGCACGTGGACGGGTGCAACCGCACACTCTTTAGGCCGCCGCTGAGCCACACGGCGACGCTGACGGAGACGCGCAGCCCGACGCCGACACCAACACCGAGCCTGAGCACGACGCACTACAGTCCGACGCGGTACGGGACGACGGAGACCCTGCATGTGGCGGAGACGGTGGTGCTGCCGCCCACGCGGACGCCGACGACGTCGGTGAGCAGCACGCTGTGGTGGAGCGACGTGGCGTGCCCTACACTCACCGTGACGACGACGGCGGCTGGTGGGAGCCTGACGCAGAACGACATCCGCGGCGGTGGGAGCGCCGTCCCGACACGGCTGATGGTGGTGCTGCCGCCGCCGTTTCAATGGGCACGCGACCCGCAGCTCGGCACGCACCTGAGCTTCGTGCCTGTGACGACCGCGCAGCCGCGCGGCTTTGGCGGTCCGTGGGGAGCGATGCTGCGCAACGCGACGTGGGTGCGCAACGCGACGAATCATTTCACCGTCCTGGAGCTCGCTGTGCCCGTGCACCGCGGTTACTTCATTGCTGCCGACGAGACGATAGTCATTCGCTGCGACGCTGTGGCAGTGTCCGGCGGCTGCAGGGGTGTGCTGCTTGGGTCCTTCACTATCAGGTCTGACACGCTGCCCGCAGCCAGCGCCCTCTCGGCGATCACCGGCGTTGTTGCGGGTGCGGCGGCTGTTGCCGTGTTGGTGACCGGCGGGCTGGGCTCCATCCTGGAGATGCAGGCGCTCGGCGTGTTCGCGAGGATGCCATGCGCCTCGGCGCAGGAGCGTGCGAGCACCGTTGCGCTGCCGTACTTCCTGTCGGTGTTCGCTGCCCTTGACCCGCTGTGGATGGTGGTGGGCAACGCGCTGCTCGCCGCTGTGTTCGGGTGCGTGCACTGCGGTGTGACGGCCGCCTTCCAGCGGTGGCGCGGCGTGGACGCGGCGAGTGCGTGGGCGGCGATGCGCTTCCCGAGCCTGACGTACGTCGTGGCTCACGCGATGCATCTAGGCATATTCTTCGGCTCCGTGTTTGCACTGGCGATGCCCGACGCCCGCGTGCAGCACCGCGTGATCGGTGTCGTTGGCGTGCTGTACGGTGTGGCGTTCCCTGCTGGCGTGTGCTACTTGATTGCCCGCCACGTGGGCGCGAGCTTTACGAGGTACTGGCAGTTTTCGAGGAAGCCGCTGCACGAGCGCCTGCTGTACCCCGTCGGGTATTGGTATCCCGCGGCGCAGCAGCGGATGTACGGCGGCATGCTGACGAACATGAGGGGCAGCCGCGTGTACTGGTGCGTGTTCCAGCTGTCGGTGCTGTGTGTGGTGTGCCTGATTGCGGCTGTGCACCCGCCCGTGGGAGGCTGCCACGTCCAGTACTTCTGCATGGCGGCTGTGCTGCTTGCGGGTGCGGGCGTGGTTGCCTTCACGAACATGATGTGCTCGGCCTTCCTGACGGTGATGCGCACGGCGGGCTTTGCACTCCTTGCGGCGCTGTGCGTGATCAGCGCGGCCAACCACCTTGCGCCGAGCGACGGCGGTGCGAGGGCTTACGCGGCTATCGTGCTGCTGCTGACGACTGTGCTGCTTGCGACCACTGTGTACAGCGTCGTTGTGTGGTACGCGGAGGACCGCTACTGGCAGGAGCTGCGCGAGCCGCGGCGTGGAGGGCTGGAGGCGCTGCTGCGCGATGACGAGGATGGCGACGAGGACGCGCAGAAGCTCCACGACATGACGTCATCTTCATACGCATCAGGCACCACCGTTACGTCGTACCAACCACCCGCAATGCCGTAGCAGCCCATGGCCGGTGATGCCCGCTCAGACACTCTGAGCCTACTGGACCGTGCATCCAGTGCGAGCTGCAGCATTGATTATGTTCCTCTGGACAGGTGTAGATGCTCCGCTTGACGAAAAAATGAGCGCAGTTTCTTTCTTTTGGGATGGAAAGTGTCTGTCCAAACAGTACCTCCACGTGGCGAGAATGTACGAGGCTCCTCATGGTTGCGGTATAAAGTGGATGCTTTTGGCAATGTGTTTACTTCTTTATTATTATTATTATTATTATTATTATTATTTATTTGGACGCTTGGTTGATTGATTTGCTGTTTTTATTTTTATCGATTTTGTCAGGAACGGATTATCGAGGTATCGCGCTAGCCCAGGGCGGCTGTGTCACGGGTGTGTGTTGTACGCCCTCCACCGCAGCGCCCTCTCCGGATTTCGGGGTTCTTATTCAGATTTTTACTCAGTAATGAGGGCATGCTCCGCGGTGGTGGCTGTTGCGCGTGTCATTGAATTTATTTGAGAAAACATTAGGGGTAAACAAAACGATAACGTCCTTTTGTGGTTTTCACTAAATAAATTTAGGAAGTGTGCGTTGCTGGTCAATGAGGAAGGGCGTGGGGCCACTGCTGCTGCGCGGAACATCCACCAATCGGACTCTGCAACGGCATTTTCGCTGTTTTTTGTGCATTGTTTATATTTTGTCCATATGCCTGCAATGCCTTTCTCGTTCCACGATTACTGTGTGGGAGGGCATGCCTGTCAGTTTTTATGCTTCTGGTGTTGTGTAGAAGGAACGAGAGGAAGAACGAAGAATTATCCGGAATGATGTGTTGCCTTGCGTATATGTTGATGTATTTCTGTGGGGTATTTCATTACTTACACCTTTCTTTTTTTTTTTTTTTTTACGTTGCCCCACACGTGTCTCGGTGTTTGCTTTAGGACGGCCACACACGGGTAGTTTGAGTCGCGGGTATATATATATATATATATTGATGTCATTTCCGGTTAGACACTGACGTGGGCACTTTTTTTTACGCATCCACTCTCCACAGCATGCTGCCTGATATTTTGGACTTGTTCCAGATGTAACGCAGCCACCGCCGTGGCACTCATGGGAAGTAAGATGGGACGCGGGACAGCGAAAGATATTGTGCTGCACATGTGTTTGTTGCATTTTTCCTGTTGAGGAGGTCTTGAAAGTAGAAGAAGAGGGATACACACTGGACGATGCTTTGGCTTAGAGGAGTTATTGCCCCTTTTATTATTGTTCTTATTGTTGGTGTGATCTCTGGCTCCCACCCGTGTTTGCCTCGATTTGCCTCCCTGAGTGGAGCTGCGCCATGGCCATCCTTTTTTTGTTGATTGCGGGAGGAAAAACACATTGCGAGCGAAGAAACCACACGTCATTTATTCGGCGTCCGGGGAGGTACGTATTTGAGGCGGAGTGCACATATGTGGATGTCGTGTGAGACGAAACGGGGGCTGACTGATCAACCTTCACTCCTTTTCTGGAGAGTGTGCTCCCTTTTTTTTGTCGCCCTTTTGTTTCGGGGCACGGCGGGATTGGACAGCACCGTCCCGCGAAAGGTCTTGCGCACATGCACACTCTGATGCCACTGTCGCCCCCGAATTCGGGAGTAAAACCCAAATTTTACCTGCTTTTTTCAGTGTCGCATTTTCCTATTGATTAACTGAAGCCATTCTGTCCGGCGTGCCACTTTTATTGGATTGTGTGGGATTGCTCGCCAACGCCATCGGAGAAAGCAGGCCGACTTCTTCACGTATTTAATTCCATCTTGGATGCACTTTTTTTTACTTGTTCTGTTGGGCACTCAAACAGCGAGGGATTTGGAACTATGCGTGCGTGGAATTCTTCCTGCCATGTGAACTGCGGGCAACACCGAGGGGTTGTCACTTTGACTCCGCAGAGTTGTTTTGTCTCTTTGCAGGGTTGTCAGGGGAGTTCCATGCAGCCTGCTACTGCTGGTGTTTCCCCAAATGTTGTCACTCCATGCGAATAATGTGCTTCAGCGAGTGAGGGGTTTTGTTGGGTTTGTGTACACTCTGATTCTGCTTGCTACTTTGTGCGGGCACGCAACACTTGAGTGGTGGGAAAATGTAGCGGGGCGATGCATGGCTGCGTCCAGCCCATTGTTCACTGCACGGTGGTGTGGTGCGCATTGTGGTGTTGACTCTGCGATGTGACTGCGGTCTCCTGTGCGGCAATGGTGGTGGGTGGAGGAGAGTGTTGGCCGCGGCGGGACGGTGGGATCGTGTCTCCTTTTATTCTTTTGTGAAGGTGCACACTTATTTTTGGTGTTAGTGATAGGGCAAACAGACAGACAACGTGAATAAAACAAAATGAAAAAGGGCGGTAGTGTGGCGGTGTTTTGGCCGATTGCACCTCGTGTTGCTGCGGAGGCGGTGGGCCTTGACTGTTTCACCGACAGGCGTTGCAGTGCGGCTGCATGGCGCACCGACCACCGAGCCGTGCGAGTGCCACGCCCAACGCCATTGGGACAGCGGGACGAAACGGCCGCGAGTGTCCTTTGGAGCCAGCGGCACCTGCTGGCCGCAGTTGGGCGGTGCGAGTGGGATGCTTCACCACACGGGTGTTGTGATGGCACCTCGAAGCGGCATCGCCGGCGATGGTTCCGACGCTGCAACTTGCAGAGGAGTGGCGGAAATGCGGCCGTATTGGACCATGAGCAGCACCGTAGAGGAAATCCTGCCGGAGGGAGAGACCGACATCACCAATATGAGGCTGAGTGATTTTCTTCTTAGAGAATTGGGCGAGTAGTGGGTTTTGGAAGTCGCTGGAAGGGTCCCGATGGGGAATTTTTTTTAGGGTCTCGCGATGCATACCCAAGACGAAAGGTTATTGCACATAATAAGGAGAATGCTGTCGCACAGAGAGCTGGATAAGAGGGAAATACTATTGGAGGCTATTTACAAACCAGAAGAAGAAGACGCGTTCTTTCTTTAAGAATGGAGGGAATTTGAAAGAAAGAATACGGTCACTCCTCTTGCAAAGGGAAAACCAACTGCATTTTTTTTTTCTGGTACTGCAAGAAGCGAGGCGGGGGGCCGAAGGAAGAGCAAGGCGAGAACAACAACAACGAGCATTCACCGTTACGACTAGGATCGAAGTTGTGCTGTTTGCAGGAATAGTTCGTGTCACGGAATTGAAGCTGAATGAGCTTATTAAGAGGAGATTTGATGGAAATGCGTTGTGGACGTTGATTGGGATGCCTTGAAGGAGTTTTGAGGGCTCCCACGAGGTATATCCACGATGCGGGAGTACTGAACGAAATAAAGGCATCCAATCGTTACAAGAGGATGGAGGAGACTGTAAAGGATGAAATGGATATGGAAGAGGATGTAAACAAGCTTTACGATAAGGGCATGTACAATCTACTGACGCGGTCAAAAGTTGCTGCGGAGGTAAAAGCAAGTGTTTATGACATCACTAAATAGTTTTTTGGTGCGGCGATTAATGTGGGCTCTTGACAGTCGGGTGGAAGGACGCACGCTGTGGGAAGACTACAAGTCTGTGTACAATGCGAGGTGGCATCATGTCATGGAAGTTCCTGGCGGCGAGGGGACGGGAATGGAGGTGCATGAGGGGGAACCACCGCAGTCATGGACGTACAGGGCAGTTGGCCGAACCCTCGAAAAGGATGACGGTGTGGAGCCATCCGGTGCACCACGTCTCAGGCTGATGGTGCTTACCTTGGGCAAGACATGGCTGTTCTTGGGTGGGGAATAGACGCATTCGTGACTGCTATGTGGACTGCGAGGTGGAGCGTGTGTGGCAGACAGTCAAAGGCGATGCAACCGAGTGGTTCAGCAGTCGTCCTGAGGACCACTTTACGCCTCATCCGCGTGTGTTGATTGCGACGCTTGGGATTGGAAAGTCGATGGCTGCCGGTTCGTACCTCCTCTACCAGCTGCTGCACTGCGATGCGGAGCAGCTCCCAATGGTTGCGCACTTTATGGTGAGTGGGACTTATCTTTTGGAAGAGACCACCCAAACGGTGACAAAATACATGGATGAGTTCAGTATTGACGGTGTTCTTGCTTCCCTGTTTCTCCGTGGGGTGGATGCGTATATTATTTACGACGTGGCAAAAGGGGGCCGTAAACCGTATCAGATTATTATTTCTAGCTTATGGGGCATGATTGTTCTTTCATCGCCAAACCTGGACAACCTTAGCGCATGGGAGAAACACAGGTCACCGAAGCGAATCGTTATGAATTGACCTGAGAAGGACGATGTGAAGGCGATGTGCGTTTGGATGAAGCGCAATGATTCAAGTGGGCAAGCTGGGTACTGGAGGAATATAAATGGTCGAATGGAAGAAGTGGGACCACTTCTTCGCTACATCTTTGATGACAGAAAATACAGTAATCGGATTGGATCGTGCAAAAGTACTATTAATAAACTGAACCGCATCGATGCCGAATATTACCTTCACTTCGGAACTGGGAAAATGTTGGGTGGTGACAACGTGTCCCACAAGCTTGTGAAGATCGTCCGAGTACGAGGAGAATGCAATAGTGAATTGACCTTTAATGGACTGATTTCTCTTGGTCTTGGAAATTTAACTTTATGCGAATTGGCGGAATTCATGATGCCGAATGATTTTAATTTACTCGTATTGGCCATCAAGGACGATCTCTTATCAGAACCCCTTGAAAAGTATTCCGTGTTTGCGTTTTCGAGCGAGGCCTTTGTAGGTGCAATAATACCGAAACTCAGGGAGCTGAAAATAGAAGAAGATGCTCCGCCACACCGCTGTGCACCGGAATTGTGTCCACATGAACGCTCCATCAAGCCCTGTCTTTTACCGTTACTGGAAAATTTTAAGAAGAAGATTGAAATAGAGTCTCGGGTGCTGTACAAACCGGTGGCCCAAAACTTTTTTTTGGTGGACGGCTTTTTCTTTTCGGACTCAAACCCGAAGATAATGGTTGGGCTGCGGATGGCTACGGCGGGTGGGCACCACACCACCGCCAGCACTGTGCGGCAGTTCACTGAGTGCCTGGCGGCATATTTTAATGGCTGGGAGGAATTATCCCGAGACATGTCGTGGGAGATTATTTATGTGCAGCACACAGACAGCACGCCGTTGAATGACTGGCAGAGATGTGATGTTGTAAATTCCGATAATGTGAGCAAGAAGGAAAGTCAAAAAATTGCGGCGTTCTGGGAGGAGAAGGTGCGCCAGTACCAAGTGTCAATACCATCCAGAGACGCTTGAAGAAACGAAGCGCTCCGGAGTGAGGAATAACCGCCGAAATAGGAAAACAAATTGGGGAGGGAAAGGGGCAGTTTTGACTTTTGGTGAAGAGATATTGTGAGATTTATTTATTCTTGGATACTTGTGTGTGTGCGTACGGTGCGGGCGCACCATCACAAGACGGCAGTATCTCGCACACAAACGCCAAAAGTGTCCAACACTATCGAACATAACAGTGGCAGAAGAAAATTATGGAGGGAGTGGGGTTGTTTGTTTCTGGTGAAAACGTTGGGTGGTTTTTATATAGTATGTTGATTGCGTGTGCATACGAGGCATGATTGGAGAATTGCCCGGTATGAGGGAATCATTGTGTTTGGCGCTGTCGCAGCACTACTGCATTGCTTGTTTTCCTCTATTGTGTTCTGATTCCCATCACGAACAGAGGCATCTTAGCGGGATGGACGAAGGACAAGGTCTATTGGAGAAATGGCGCACTCCGTGTGACCGCATGGTGCGAGGCGCCGCGTCATGGGTGGATGGGGATCCGCTTCCGCGTGTGTCTCTTTGGGTGATTGCTTGCTCGGTGTGCGTAGTGTGTTGGCTGCGGGGCTGTGGCCGTGTTCCGTTGGCCGTGGGATTGAACTGGAGGCGGTGGCGGTGTGTGCGTTTGTTGTGTGGAGGGCCGAATCCTCTTACCCGCGGACTGACAGCACTGCGATGGTGCCTGTGTGTGTGTGAGGGCTGGTGCGGGCGATGCTCCTCTGTGCTGTTCCTTCCGGATTGTCTTGTGCCCCGCTCTCTGCGTGGGTGCTCTGCTCTGGTCTCCACGAACGTGTCTGATGTATTGCCGCTGCTGCTGTCCCCTCCACCTCTTGAAAGCACACGCTAGGAAGGTAAGACATCAAGTGCGAATCGCTACTGTGAGATTCGAGGGCTCTGAAGGACCAACAGCACACACACATATTTGTACGCTCCCACGTGCTGCTGCTGTGAAGGCACCCCGCACAGACTACCGTCGCCGCGTGACCGGATCCAGCGGAAGGAGGAGGAACGAAGAGAGAGTGGGAAGCAGAGGCCCAACATGTCCCGGCGTGTGTTTCCTTCTGCGGTGCTGCTCCTTGTTGTGGTGATGATGTGCTGCGCCACCTGTGGAGCTGCGGCCGCATCGACGGGGGAGAATTAAGTGATTGCGCGGCTGCCGTGGGTGGCTTTTATTTTCGTTCCGGGACGAACGCATTTGGAACCGAAGAGTGGGACTGGTGCAAGTGGAAGGAGGGATTCGTTTGGATCGCTCGCTCTTGCGGGTGTTGGTGGAGTGACGGTTGTCTTTGATGGGGGTTACACGACGCTTAATGATAGCGATGGGGCACCGAGTGAGCTTTCTCATACGGATATTGTGGTGGGCTCCATCTTTTTTGCGTGGAGTTTGTCGTCTTTTTTTTATGGGTTTAATAATGGTCGGAATACACACATCTTTTTGAGCACAGCGAATATAAAGGGTGGTGTAGGCTCCGCGTCCAATCCCACGACAATTGAGAGCGGCAATAGGGCGTTTCTTCGTGCGGGAAGCTAGCAAAAGTTTGGTACGAATGGTGGGTTCAATTGGGCGTTGAGAGACCGTGATGTTCAACTGGTTGTGGGTGAGTTCACGCAGCCCAATGACGGCAGACGGAGCGAGCTGATCCACTGGTGTGAACCCAAATTGCTGTGATCACAGATCATTCCCGAGACTCACGAACGCGGCGCGAATGGATTGAGGTTTTTTTGTGGCTCAGCTGCTTTGAATGGCACGCTTGTGTCCCCGTGATTGCGTACAATGACGAAAAAGAAGATTTCTCCATGATCATCTGTTCGACGGACGGCGGCAGAAGCTGGGTGCTTTCAAGGGGCATTCTTCCTGCGGACTGCATTGACCTTCTCATTGCCGAATGGGAGCAGGGACAACTTCTCGTGATTACTCATTGCTATGGGAGCCGGTACTGCAGAGTGCACGAGTCACGTGACGAGGGGACAATGTGGGTGGAATTACCCGGGGCAATTGCAGGCGTTTGGGCCAATTCACAATCGGTTCGTTGGGACATGAGCTTGCGTGTGGGAGCCATTGTCACTGCGACCGTTGGAGGAAAGAGCGTCATGCTGTAGGCTCGGAAAGTGAGCTCCCCGTGGTGGGAGAGTGAGGCCCGTGCGCTCTACGTTTGGGTGACTGACAGCAACCGCGTGTTTTGTGTTGGACCGGCCTCTATGGACGCTGCTCTGAATAAGCCGATTGCCAACGCCATGCTGTACTCGGATGGTGCGTTGCACCTTGTGGGAGCGAGGCACAATGAAGAGAAAAGCAGCCTGTTTCCTGCCTCCCCTGACGGAGGAGCTGCAGATGATCACTTCCATCCTCCGTAATTGGGCGGACGTGAACGTTTCCTTCTCCGCGTCGCCCGTAAGTACGGTGGGTCTGGTTGGATATCTTTCCAACGCAGGCACTGCCAACACGTGGATCGACGAGTGCCGTTGCGTGATTGCAACGGTGACGAATGAAAAGAATGTCACAAATAGGCTTTAATTCGCAGGGCAACATTGTCCCGTGAACCGTTGGGAGGATAATAATCACTGTAGCTTCGTGAATTAAAATTTCGCTCTTGTGGCGACGGTGGCTATTTGCGAGACACACGCAGGCGTCAAGAGTATCCCTTTGATTGGCGCGAAGGAAGCAGGCCGCACTGTGCACTTTTGGCTGTCGCACAGCCATGAAAGGAGTTGGGGATGTTCAATGCAAACAACCACACCGGCTTTTGGGAGTTGAACAAACAATAACGAGTGGTGCTCACGCTGCAGGACCGCCAACAAGGCCTTCGTATAGATCAATGGTGTGTGTGCGTGGGATGCTGAAACGACATCATCATCGGGAAAGAGGCCACGCGCAAATTCACACTTTTACATTAGAGGGGATGGGAGCAGTGCAAGCGACACCGGGAGCCAAAACAATTATTTGACAGTGACGAGTGTCTTTCTGTACAACCGCATATTGACCAGGGAAGAAGCCGCAAAAGTTGGTGCCAACAACCTTGCCCCTCCAGAGTCTCTTTCTGGAAAAATGCTTGAAGGGCCGGATGATCCAGCGGGAACTGGCAGTGGCTCCAAAGATGGAAACGCCTCTCAGCTCACGAACAACACTTTTTTGGAGAAGGGCTCTAGTGGCTACGGCACGGTGCGTGTGTGTGTGTCTCGGATATTGTTGCTTCTCCTTCTGGGGCTCTGGGCATTGCAGCTCTCAGCTGTGTGAAACGGCGGGAGTGGAGCCGCGACTCCCCGTGGAAAAGGGTGTGCAGCTCCTCAGGAAGACTCAATGCATTCCGTTGAGGACTTTCTATTTATCCCTTTTGTTTTCACCTCTGGATATAATGTGCTGCTGGTGCCTTGTTGGAGGGGTCAGAACCCCTGCCTTTTTACTATTTTTTTAATTTATTTGTTTGCCGCTAGCTGCACACTCTCATGAGTGACGTGCTTCCCCCTGTTTTATTTGCTTTTGTTGCACCGCACGCGGTGCCGGCCTCATTGCTGTGCAGTCCCGCGGACTGTACAAAACGAGGGGTGGAGGAAGAGGCCGAGTGCCTCATGAAATGTGAGGGATTTCGTGTGGACACGTGGAAAACTGCGATTTTTTTTTCCTCTGTAAGAAACATATGGAGATGCACAATTCCTGCTGCACTGAGGAATATACGAAATGAAAGTCCACTGAGGTGATTTCTCTTTTTTTTATTTATTATTATTATTTATTTATTTATTTCTGCTGAACCTACGCCTTTTTTCTTGTTTTTCTGTATTTGGCAACTCGCTGCGGCTTGTTTTATTGTTTGCTGTGCTGAATGCCACTATGTGTCTTTTTGTCCCATTGGGTGTCCCACTGCTAGCTGTGCAGTTGACACTCCCTCATCACTTTTTCTTTTCTACTAGAAGCATCGATAGTCCGCGACGACGATCGTTTGTGCTCCCCATTGCGATGGTGTGAGGGTGACTGGGCGCCCTGTTGAGTGCACTCGGAGGGGAGCGGATGGTGTGCGCCGTGCCTCACTGTGAGTGTGGGGTGCCACCCACCACGACCTGCTGTGAGTCCTGATGCCAGTCCTTCGGGGCAGAGGTAATTAAAGGACTGTGGTGGACTTGGATGCGCCTCGTTCCTCTTGTTGCAGCTGTGGGTGTGCTGTTCGCATTGCTGTTTTGCGGTACGATGTGGATGGCGTTGCTTCTGCGTGTGCCTTCTTGAATGCACTGTACGGCGGGCTTCTCTTCTCCATGTCCTTGCCCTTTTGTGTGGGGGTGAGTGTGGGTGGCTGTCGACCTGCCCCGAGCATTGGGGTCCTCCACACAAGTGAGGCTCATCTTGGCAGCCTCTCGCAGCGTCCATGCCTCGTGACAGGGAGAGAGGGAAGAGTGGCGTGTTTCCTACTATAGACCCATCAATTCCGAGCAGTTGGGGTGAAACTAAAGGGAACGAGTGTGTGTGTCTTCACCTTCTTGCGGGAGGACGCGCAGAGGTTGGATTTCTTTTGTTAATCTGTTCGGTCACTGTGCCTGTGTTGACGTTAATGGGGGGTTTGTTCTCCAGAGGCATTCATTGTGCGATTTTTGCGTGTTTGGTGTCCAACGTTTTCATCACCACTGAATGGTGTGTTGCGCAGGATCGGCATACATGGATGTGCGAGAGCATTGTGTCGCTCGCTCGTAATAACACACACACGCACAGTTTCAGCGCGTCTGATACGTCACGTTCTTCAGAACGGTCGAAATCGCTTGTGGGACGTCACTTCATTTGCGGCGTCGGGAAAGTGAAGTAAATGGAGAGATATGCCGAGAACGCAATGCCACTCCATAATACCGCAGGCTGGCGGCGACAAGGATCAGAGAGCCTCTACCCAACATTGAGAAGAGGGCAGCACTCTGATGGTCCGATTTTTGCTCTTTAGGAAATTGTAATGTAGTGTACACCGTGTGGGCCTTTTTGCCGCGGATATGCAGAAGGGTGATTTGGGGTGGAATTATTGTTGAATGCAGCACTGACGCCGCCTGACCTTTATTGGAGGGATGCGTGCTGTTATTCCGTGCTTCCTGGCCTGCGTTGTCGCACTCATGCTGTGTGTGCGGATGGCCACAGTAGTAGAGCTGAATACGGTTCAATGTATGTTGTTCACGGGAACTGCGCGACACATGTTTTTTGTTGGGCTTCCCAAAAGGAGGGGCGCATCGCCATTGCGTGATTCCCGCGGCAGTCCATTACCCTGCGACTGTGCGTGCCGCTGTCCGCTGCGCCAATGCAAGCCTTCGCCTTTGTGAGAAATGGGGAGCGTGACTGCTGTGGCGGTGGTCGAATGTTCCCGAATTGGTGCTTTTTTTGATCCCACTTGGAGCGCCGAGCAGCGAGGGGCCGCACACGCCCAGGGGGTGGGAGTGTCAGCTGCAACCGCACCTGCGATTTGCAGTTGGGATGTGACATGTTTCTTTGGTATTTTTATTTTTGGTGATATGCGGGGCAGCGGTGTGTTGGCGTGTGCGGGCTGCTCATGGCTGCCGGTGTTGTCTTTCCTGCTGTTCTCCCGCTCCACTCCTTTGCGTGCGACGGACCAAACGTTTTTACGGGCGTGTGGTGGGGCCGCGTTCTTGATTGTGAAAAAAAGCCTTTCGCAGGCATAATGATACTGCTGCCGCCCGTGCCACACGAGGCCGTGGGAAGATCCTGGGATTTATTGGCGGGGTGGCACCGCACCCATGCCGTGTGGTAGGTTTGTATTCCGCAATGCACGGTGAGGGGGATGTGCGGCGACAACTTCCTCCAGTGGAGCGACGCGAGCAGCACGGGGGCTGAACGGAGGAGTGGTGGCTGCGTGCTTCCAAGTGATACGTGAATGGCGAATGCAATATGAAAGGCAGCGTCACGGCACTCTTTTTTGACACGCGCATTGCAGATATTTTCCATAAAGCATGCAAATTGCACTCTTTTATTTGTGGGATTACCGTGATGCATCGCTGTTGTGGCGTGTATGATTTGTGCTTCTGTCAGGGTTTATGTGCCCCCGTCCTCTTGCAGAGTGTGTGCGGTGTCGGCGGTGCCACAGGGGTGCGGACCGTAGCGAGCGGGATGCGTGGGCGAACCCTCCGTGCACACCACGTTGCTATTATTGTTTGCTCTCACCAACACTGTGCTGGGTGGTTGGCACCCGCGCGCCGTCGTTGCGGCGGTCCTCGTGCATGTGGTGTGCGTCGCACACTGTGTGGATGACTCTCTTGCTGTGGCTGCCCGTGATGTCTGTGCCTAGTTACCCCATCTCTCTCTTATTCTCCTCCTGTTTGGTGGTTAGTGTTCAGCTTTAACTCAATCCAACTAAAAGAACAGAAGGAAGCAATGCCTGGAAATCAAGCGTCTGCTGTGCCGCAGGGAGATATTCGGAGGAGAGCGAGGCCGGAGTCTGAGGGTGACACAGATCAACCCGCTGCGACTCGCGGAAGAGTGGAGGAGGTGCGGCGATTAATGTGGGCTCTTGACAGTCGGGTGGAAGGACGCACGCTGTGGGAAGACTACGAGTCTGTGTACAATGCGAGGTGGCATCATGTCATGGAAGTTCCTGGCGGCGAGGGGACGGGAATGGAGGTGCATGAGGGGGAACCACCGCAGTCATGGACGTACAAGGCAGTTGGCCGAACCCTCGAAAAGGATGACGGTGTGGAGCCATCCGGTGCACCACGTCTCAGGCTGATGGTGCTTACCTTGGGCAAGAAATGGCATTACTTGTGCAGGGATGCAATTACCGACTGCTATGTGAACTGTGAGGTGGATCGAGTGTGGCAGATCGTCAAGGGCGATCTCACCGAGTTGTTCAGCAGTCGTCCTGAGGACCACTTTACGCCTCATCCGCGCTTGTTGACTGGGACGCCCGGTATCGGGAAGTCGATGGCTGCCGGTTCGTACTTCCTCTACCAGCTGCTGCACTACGATGCGGAGCTACTCCCTGTGGTTGTGTTCGTTGTTTGTGGAAGTGAGGCATACGTGTTTAACAAGACCGCCGAGACGGTGACAAGATACATGGATAAGTCCATGATGATAAAAGCTGTGAAGGAACTGTCTCGGCGCGGGATGAAGGGGTATATCATCTACGACGTGGGAGGTAGGTTAGATTCTCCGTCTCCTTTTTTGCCTCCCGGAGGCTGGGGCATGCTTGTGGTGGCAACGCCAGAGAAAACGAGTTACATACACTGGGCGAACGAAAAGAGAGCCGTACGAATCATAATGAATTGCCCCGATGAGAGCGACGTGAAGGCAATGTGCGTTTGGATGAAGCGCAATCAGCCTCCGCCGCAGCAAGCGGAATACTGGCGAGAGGTGAAGGGTCGCATGGACAAACTGGGACCGATTCTTCGCTACATCTTTGATGAGGGAAGTTATAAATATTGGATTGCAAAGTGCCACAACCTTGTGGATGGAACGACCTCTTGGGGAATCCAGAGTTACTCTGTTTTTGGAACTTCCAAACTCTGGGAGGGTAATAATGTTCTTGAATATCTTGCGAGGATTGTCCGAGCACGAGGAGAGCGCAATGGCGAGTCGCCCTTCAATGCACCGATAACTGCCCACCTCGCAAGTAAAACACTGTGCAAGTTGGCACAGTTAATGACGCAGGCTGAGTTTAACTTATTTGTATCGAGGATCAGGGATTGTCTCATGCACGCAAATTTTGGGAAGTGTGCCATGTTTGCATTTTTGAATGTGGCCTTCATGGCCGCAATAAGACGTAAACTGAAGGAGCTGAAGCCCCCACCACGACGTCCGTCACACCGCTGTGCGCCGGACGTGCACTCACAGGAGGGCCCCACCAGCCACTATTTTTTGCCGTCGGCGGAACGCATTGGCAAGAAGACTTGTATAAACCACCGGCTGCTGTACATACCGGAGGTCGAGAATTTTCCGCTGGTGGACGGCTTTTTCTTCATGGACTCAAACCCAATGACGCTGGTTGGGCTGCGGATGGCTACGGCGGGTGGGCACCACACGACAACCAGCACTGTGCGGCAGTTCACTGAGTGCCTGGCGGCATATTTTAATGGCTGGGAGGAATTATCCCGAGACATGTCGTGGGAGATTATTTATGTGCAGCACGCAGACAGCACGCCGTTGAATGACTGGCAGAGATGTGATGTTGTAAATTCCGATAATGTGAGCAAGAAGGAAAGTCAAAAAATTGCGGCGTTCTGGGAGGAGAAGGTGCGCCAGTACCAAGTGTCAATACCATCCAGAGACGTTTGAAGAGACGAAGCACTCCGGAGTGAGGAATAACCGCCGAAATAGGAAAACAAATTGGGGAGGGAAAGGGGCAGTTTTGACTTTTGGTGAAGAGATATTGTGAGATTTATTTATTCTTGGATACTTGTGTGTGTGCGTACGGTGCGGGCGCACCAGCACAAGACGGCAGTGTATCGCACACAAACGCCAAAAGTGTCCAACACTATCGAACATAACAGTGACAGAAGAAAATTAGGGAGGGAGTGGGGTTGTTTGTTTCTGGTGAAAACGTTGGGTGGTTTTTATATAGTATGTTGATTGCGTGTGCATACAAGGCATGATTGGAGAATTGCCCGGTATGAGGGAATCATTGTGTTTGGCGCTGTCGCAGCACTACTGCATTGCTTGTTTTCTTCTATTGTGTTCTAAGGCCCATCACGAACAGAAGCATCTTAGCGGGATGGACGAAGGATAAGGTCTATTGGAGAAATGGCGCACTCCGTGTGACCGCATGGGACGAGGCGCCGCGTTATGGGTGGATGGGGATCCGCTTCCGCGTGTGTCTCTTTGGGTGATTGCTTGCTCGGTGTGCGTAGTGTGTTGGCTGCGGGGCTGTGGCCGTGTTCCGTTGGCCGTGGGATTGAACTGGAGGCGGTGGCGGTGTGTGCGTTTGTTGTGTGGAGGGCCGAATCCTCTTACCCGCGGACTGACAGCACTGCGATGGTGCCTGTGTGTGTGAGGGCTGGTGCGGGCGATGCTCCTCTGTGCTGTTCCTTCCGGATTGTCTTGTGCCCCGCTCTCTGCGTGGGTGCTCTGCTCTGGTCTCCACGAACGTGTCTGATGTATTGCCGCTGCTGCTGTCCCCTCCACCTCTTGAAAGCACACGGTAGGAAGGTAAGACATCAAGTGCGAATCGCTACTGTGAGATTCGAGGGCTCTGAAGGACCAACAGCACACACACATATTTGTACGCTCTCACGTGCTGCTGCTGTGAAGGCACCCCGCACAGACTACCGTCGCCGCGTGACCGGATCCAGCGGAAGGAGGAGGAACGAAGAGAGAGTGGGAAGCAGAGGCCCAACATGTCCCGGCGTGTGTTTCCTTCTGCGGTGCTGCTCCTTGTTGTGGTGATGATGTGCTGCGCCACCTGTGGAGCTGCGGCCGCATCGACGGGGGAGAATTAAGTGATTGCGCGGCTGCCGTGGGTGGCTTTTATTTTCGTTCCGGGACGAACGCATTTGGAACCGAAGAGTGGGACTGGTGCAAGTGGAAGGAGGGATTCGTTTGGATCGCTCGCTCTTGCGGGTGTTGGTGGAGTGACGGTTGTCTTTGATGGGGGTTACACGACGCTTAATGATAGCGATGGGGCACCGAGTGAGCTTTCTCATACGGATATTGTGGTGGGCTCCATCTTTTTTGCGTGGAGTTTGTCGTCTTTTTTTTATGGGTTTAATAATGGTCGGAATACACACATCTTTTTGAGCACAGCGAATATAAAGGGTGGTGTAGGCTCCGCGTCCAATCCCACGACAATTGAGAGCGGCAATAGGGCGTTTCTTCGTGCGGGAAGCTAGCAAAAGTTTGGTACGAATGGTGGGTTCAATTGGGCGTTGAGAGACCGTGATGTTCAACTGGTTGTGGGTGAGTTCACGCAGCCCAATGACGGCAGACGGAGCGAGCTGATCCACTGGTGTGAACCCAAATTGCTGTGATCACAGATCATTCCCGAGACTCACGAACGCGGTGCGAATGGATTGAGGGTTTTTTGTGGCTCAGGTGTTTTGAATGGCACGCTTGTGTCCCCGTGATTGCGTACAATGACGAAAAAGAAGATTTCTCCATGGTCATCTGTTTGACGGACGGCGGCAGCAGCTGGGTGTTTTCAAGGGGCATTCTTCCTGCGGACTGCATTGACCTTCTCATTGCCGAATGGGAGCAGGGACAACTTCTCGTGATTACTCATTGCTATGGGAGCCGGTACTGCAGAGTGCACGAGTCACGTGACGAGGGGACAATGTGGGTGGAATTACCCCGGGGCAAT
>NW_001849335.1:0-8534 GCF_000209065.1 Trypanosoma cruzi
TGCTGCTTCTGAGGTGCCGGAGGGTAATTGGCCGACAACCGCCACACAACGATCACCCGATTTTTCACATTTTTGCTCGGCATTTTTTTTATTCAAGGAGGGGCAACCGCGGCGTTGGCCATCGCGAGGTGCTTTCGGTGCATCGTTTCGCCAGAATATCTCACGCACCAGTGAACTCCTTGCGCCTGGAAGAAGCATGGGCGCAAATTGCACGCCGCACTCCTTTCGTGCCCAACACTGCTGAGCGCGTACTGGGGCCAGCATGGCACGACCAATGCGCTCCGCCCAAATATTTCCATTCTGGGCCTTCATTTCTTCTGCTTCGTGGCGCAACGGCTGTCCCCTCGGCGAATGCTTCGCCTCCTTCTCATGGATGCCATCATCTTCGGCGGGATTGCTGGCATAGGCAAGTATCATTTCATCATGTGTCCACCCATTCACACAAATCATCACCACATCCCGCAGCCTCGATTTGTTCTTGAGGAAAAATACCCGCGGGCCCTCAATCAACGGCACCGCAGCCGGCACGGACCACAGCAACAAGTCCCCAACGTCGCGCGGAAAGAGAAAATCGCCTTGATTTCGTTGACCTACAAGCTGAAAATAAATCTCCACAGCCGAGAATTGCTCCGCAACAGCGGCAGTGATCATGGAGCCATTACTATTAGCACTAGAAGCACCAAAATGTGCATTACTAGTATTATTAACATCAATGTTTTTTTCATCACGAGCCTTACTGTCATCGGTGCCTTGGTGGGCGCTACCATGAGCGCACAGCTTGCTGGTGGGGGGCGGCAGGAGCAGCTCTTCCTCCCCGTGCGGCATGACGCTCGCGGGTGTGCTGGCAATACGGCGGCTACGTGCCTCCAGCGCATGCGTCAGCAGCGGAGAGGAGGTGGCGGACGGCGTGCGCTGACGCTTCGAACGCGCCGTGGGCATGTCTCCTTCCGTCTATAAAGTCTACCCACAGCGTGTGTATGTGTGTGCGTATAGAAGCCTTTGTGTCCTCTCAGCGCTGCCGGGGGGTTTAAAATGGAACCAATCCTCCCCCCCACCAAAAAAAAAAAAAAATAAATACATCATGCCCGTAATGAGACGACAGTCGACATATTGGAGGACAGGGAAGTGGATTACAGACGGCAATCAAAACAAGGCAAAACAAAACACGCACACACACACACAAAAAAAAAAAAAAAAAGAAACAATGACGGCCCAAACAAATAAAGATAAGAAAACCACAGCCAAAAATAAATAAATAAATAAATAATAAAAAGACATACACACATATATATATATATTTACACGGGGCCGAGCCGCTCACAATTCTCCTGCCCCTCCGTTGTCCTTCACTTCGGGAACAGGCGGCGTGACGGAAACAACGGCCATGGCGGGCGTACGTGGGAGTTCACCCCAACAAATGGACACATACGTAGAAACACACCGCGCATGGTCACATGCATGCAGTTATCTTCATTCCTCCTCTACCGCTCCCCTCAAAAGGAAATAATAATAATAATAATAAAAACACGGTGCAAAATAAACAAAATATAAACACTGTAATTTTCTTCAAAAAAAAAAAAAGGAAAACACACACACACACACACCTCCCCTCCTTCCTCCCGGCTGGCTTGCAGCTTCACTTGGCTCACGCGTCGCTTCCGTCACCGCCGTCTCTTTTATATTGCGGGTTGAGTGGATTCGTCAACCCACATGCATTCGAAGGTCCCCCAACGGTGTTATTTTGTTGTGGGATCTCTCTCTTTCGATGCTTTTCGTACTGTTGCAGTGATGCTGCGGGGTCCCTGCCGTCGGGCACCAAATTTGACATCTTCCCATGCATCTTGATCGCCTGCTGCTCCTTATTTTTACCGCGAGTGGGCAGTATGCCGCCATCCCTGTTGTCGTTGTTGCCGGTATACTCTCTACGCCTCGCGTCCGCCGCTGCAGCCGTCGCACCCGGGGGACGCACAGAAACGTACGTCGCGTTAAACGCTGTGTTGAAGATGCGGTGGCTCTCCACTAATGGCAGCAGCACCGCGACGATGAGGGCGCACAGGGGCCAGACGAGAGTAGAAAAGGAGACGTACCAGGAGCTTTTGACACGCCAGAAAAAGGCCATGCTGCTGTCGGTGTAGCGCTGCGGCAACGCCGGGCCCGTCGTGTCATCAAAGGCTGCCGTCAGTGTGTACATCGCCCCGGTAAAACAGTTCCGGAAGACGTAGCCGGTGGTGGTGCCATGCTTGACATCGGCAAGGAGCTGCCGTGCCATCCAACCGGGCATCGCCACCACTGCCGTCACCGTGCACGACGTCTCGAGGGTTGGGTCGGGAATTGAAATGACGGCGGCCTTCGCACGCACAAATCGCAGCGTCCCGTCGCCCGGGTTTCGTTGAAGGCCCAAACTCAGCCCGGATATGATGTCTGCAGCAAAGAGCGACAAGTTCGCGCTCGCGTTGTTGTTGTTGCCATCAAAAGAAGGCCTACTGCTTTGGCTAAGCCATATCTGCATGTCCGCAGTGTCCGTTGGGGTGTAGAGGCAATGGGGAGGGAGGTATTCGCCAAAGCAGCTACACACACATTGCGGTGTTTCTTGAGTCACCAAACCGTGGTTACAGTTACAGTCGAGATAGCCCGCCTGCACAAATACGGTGAATTGAATCAGTGCAAGTAAAGCCAACGGCGGTAGTGAAGGTGAGCCAAGAAAAACGACATGCCTTTGGGAGTACATCAAATCTATTTTCAAGTTCTTTTTCCTCACCAAAGAGAGACATGCATTACAACGGCATGTATACGTTAGGCATGCGCACATTGTAAAGAGAGAGAGAGAGAGAGAGAGAGAGCGAAGGGGAAAAGCGTAATAATAATAATAATAATAATAATAATAAAAAGAGATTATGCACAGTAATTACATCCTTTTGAAGGTTTTCTTGAGGGAAATGTTTGCTCCTTCTTTCCCCCCCCCGTGCCCTTCCCACACAAACATCTTCTTCTTGAATTGTTGGGTCCTCCATATAAAGCAGCAGTCACGCATATATATATATATGCGTGTTTCTCTCTCTCTCTCTGTGTGTATGTAAACCGCCATCCTCGTTCCCTTCTCATCTCTCTTCCCTACACCGTAGAGTCCTCACCTGTCACGCAGTATGCAAAAATGTTGAGGACACCCAAAGAAATCATGTACACACCGACGATCCATCCGGCAATGTGTGTTCCAAGCAGTAGCCCTCCAATGAAAACGTAAAGAAAGGCACGTCCAATGTTCGATAGGAGGAAACGTGTAAACCGCATCAGGTGACGGTGCTGCATCATGCCAACCTCCGCGGCCGGCGATATCACTGAAAAGAAGATGATGTACACGTATGCAATAAACATGCGCACTTCATTTAATTCATGTGGACGAAACCACATCAATAAAAAAAGTGCCAAACTTCCACTACCAAAAGCCCCTGCCACCCCCAAGAATTTAAGCAAAAAAACAAAATTTTTTGCCGTCACAATCTCCCGAAACGTCGGCATTGATGCGCACGCGTGACTGAAATTCCCGTGGGGCAAATGATAAAACTAAAACAAAAGTGGGAAAAAAGAAAAAAGAAAAGAAAAGCCCAACACGTGCAGAAAACTGCTGCACAAACACATGCATGCATGAATAACTAAATAAATATTACATTTGCTATGAAGGTCAGAGAAGCATCTATGCATTTGAGGCGCCGCAGATATCATCACTTCGTCTCCTTCTTCCCGCTACTGTTTTCATCAAGAAGCGATTCCCATTTGATTGCACGGCTTTCCGTGAGTTCTGCCAATGGCCTCCGCCGTTCCTCCTCGCGTTGCTTCAACTTTTCTGCCACAACATCTCCCATCAACTCCTCCATCCGTGTCTGTTTGACCGCAACGCTCAGCAGCTGCTCCTGCTGCCGCTTGCTTTTTCTAAACATGTTGTACTGGTCATTCAGAAAGGCTGCCAGGCGGGCCTCGCGCTTGCTGATTCCGCGAAACGACGGGGAGTAGAGGTACACCGTGATGTGCGTTCCATCCCACGTGACGTGCGGGTACTTGTCGCTGCCGTAGCAGAAGGCCCAGACGCGGCCCATGAAAAGATACGCGTCGTGAAACGTGGGGAACACAAACTCCCGTTTTATTGCCTCCTCCCCGGTGAAAACAGTCATCGGCGCCGGTCCCTTCTCCTCCTCCGCCGCCTCGCTGCTCCCCTCCACAGCGGGGGAGGCCGTCACCGCCTCGTCCGCCGGCACCCACCCCTTCACGCTCCTCAAGAAGTCTGCCACCTCATCTTCTCGCATGCGTCGCTCATGACGGGCGTACGACCCGCCATGCTGCGGGTTGGAGTTATGGAAAACATTAAAGCCGTAGTCCCCTTTCCAGCGAGAAGGCGTCACAAACGTGGCAGAAAAGGGGCCGTTAAAGACACCGCAGAATAAAACGCTCGTGGAAACGCGACGTGACCAAACAATCATGCGTGCAACCGCCGCGCTGAGACGTGTTGGAAGCCACACGCGGCACCTAAAATAGTAATAATAATAATAAACAAAAATGAAGCCACACGCGCACAGCCACAGAGAAGTGTTTGCGTGTGCGTAAAACTGGCATTATCATCAAATAAGAGAAAAGGGACGCGTGCATTTGTGTGTGTGTGTGTGTGTGCAGTGTTTTCGTGTTACTCAAAAAAAAGCAGGCGGCAATCAAAAAAAAGGGGGCAAATCGCTGCGTTTATCCCACAACTGAATTTTCCTTCCAGTCACAACTCTCTGCGAACAAACGACTCCCTCCCTCTCCCCTCCCTCCTCCTTAATATATATATATATATGAAAGAAAACACGATAATGACAATGCGCACAGACAAAAAAAAAACACCAGCCCCAGCCAGTCAGGCAAAAAGGACTGCGGCATTCATACAGAAATCACCAATCTGCCCTTTTTGTAAAGGCGTTCCACGCCTCCGGTCATTTCATGCAGCCCTCGCAATGCCGGGGAAGGTCTTTTTTTTTCTTCCCCACCTCCTCATCTCGCGCAGCAACAGTGCCGTCATGCGGAACCGCGTCCAACATGCGGTGGCAACACCATTTGGTGAGGAGAAATCAGCGCCGATGAGAGGTGTTTGTGTTTGTGTTTGTGTGTGCGGTGTCTCAGGTGTGCGCACTGCCCGTCATGTCCGCTCTCACACAAGATACGCCCCGAAGGACGCGGTTTTGTTGGCAAGGAGCGATACCAGCCGGCGGTGTTGACACCATTGAAGGCGGGATGGCCAGGCAACACCGCCAGAAAGATGTCCAGCGAATCAGCAATAGAAAACACACACACGGAACCTCAAACACATGTACACACACACACACACACAAACAAACAAGGAATCCAAAACAAAAACAAAAACAAGAGAATACGCTTATTTCCTCTTCCTCCATACCATTAAAAGAATGGATACAAAATAAATAACCAGATATGTAAGTACGCATGTGCATATGTAATTATACACTAAAAAATTATTTCTATATTGAATATTTGCTTCCTTTTTAGCACCCCACATATTATGCTTCGAGCAGCATGCTGCGGAGTTCCTGTAGAGTCGCGTTCGGTGACTCCGAAGAGTTTGTTGCAGACGCTGAACTAATCCCCTTTTCACAGATGCCGTAAAGCGCTGCAGCCTCCTTTACCAGCGCCATTTCCCATCGCTGCAATTCCGTCAAAAGGGCATATGCCTGGCGGTGCCGCCGCTCCTTTTCCAAAGGCGACCGGTGAGCATTGGGGCTCATTGCGTCACCGACCCCAGGCGAAAAAGAGATTTCCGTCACGGTAACAGTTGGTGTCGTCTGCGAGACGGAGGAGCGACGCCGGGGGGTTGACAAGGAACTCGCCGCGTCCGTCATGGACACGGAGGATGCCACACTTTGGCGACTGGTGAACAGGTCTCGCAAGACCCCCTCACCCCAGCCAGGCGCACTGCTGACGATTCCCTTTCCCCCTTCCTCCTTCCCTTCAGGCTGCAGGCCAAGTATTTTGGCGGACTTCTCAAGAAGAAGTTGGTTAAGTTTCCGCAGCCGCTCCAAGTGGCCAAGCCCGCTCTCCGCCTCCAGCGCCACGGCGTTGGCTTCGACCACCATGCTAATCACGCGTGTCCGTGCTTGCAGCTGGTCGTGTATGCGGCGAATTTGTTCCGCCATGTCCTGCCAGTCTTTTAGTCGCTGACGCGCCTGACGAAAACGCACCGAATGGGAACCATCCTGGTAGCTCAGCTCTGCCTGCGTTTGTGCAATTTTGATGCTCGCCTCATTCAGTAATGAGCGTGCCCCCGCCAGGGCGTACACGTGTTCCTTCTTTTTTTTTTCTTCCTCTTCGTCCTTTGCAGCGTTCATGTTCCCCGCGCCTTGCGCCTCTGCAAAACTGCTGGACTGCTGCAGCTCCTTCCACGCTGCCTGCTCCCGAGCCAACGCGTCACGTTTGCTAGCAAGTGCCGCACTCGCTTCATCAAACTGAGATGTGACGGATTGTTCCGCTTCACGAAGTGCATTTTCCTCCTCCAACAACCGGTTGCGCTGATCAAGCAGCTTCAGTTTCCGCCCATGGCACAATTCCACATTCTTGCGGTTCGACTCCCGTTGACGGTCAATCTCTGCAACGTAACGCTCCGCGACTTTCCTAGAACTTTCGTATGCATCGTGGCTGCTCTCTGCAGCGGGAACAGGATTAAATCCCGATGTTACTTCTGGAGATGGTGCGGGGGATCCGTCCATTTTTTCTTCCTCTACAGCCATTGACCTCTCATGTAACGTGCGTTTCACAGCCTGAATCTCCTTCCTAACCTTTTCCGTCTCCTCCATATCACACTTACACAACTGCTTCAAAACCGACAGCGCGTTCTGCAGGGCTAACGTTTCTCGCGTACCGGAGCGGGACATCTGGTGGAAGAGCGAATGACCGTCCGCTGCACGAATCCCCTCCAGGCGTTGCTTGTAGGCGGCAAACTGGCCCCGCCTGTGAGCGGGAAATTGCATCTCTTCGCCGCAGACAGCATCTATCCAGCGGTCCAGTACCACTGCGTCCTCCTCACTGAACCGCGACGGGCTACAAGCCGACATTTCTACAAAAAAAAAAACAATAATAAAATTACAAATGCACAGAGTGTGTGTTTGTGTGTCTCCAGCCTGCACAGCGGAATTCCTCGCAGAACACCTCAGGACGGGGAGGAATAGACAAACAGAAGCAAAGAAAAAGTGAAGAAGAAAAAAAAAAGGAAAAGGAACTCATTTTGTCCAGAGTAAAACATGGACAGGTGAGGCGACGGCATCACACACAAACGTACATGTGACATGTCGGAGAACAAAAAGAGCCTGCCGGCACTCGCCGGACCTTCGCATCTCCGTCCTCGTTTCCCGCCTTATCCGTCATGTAAACAATTCATCCCACCTCGCTGCCGGTGCCAATATTGTTAGGGCTATAAGCACGACACGTCAACCTTCTTCTTTATTTCTTTTTTCTTTTTTCTTTTTTTCCCCCTTTTCAACGCCTTTTATTTTTGATTGTTTTTTTTTTTTGCTTCGCCTGAAGCTGTCGGCGGATTTTCTTCCTCTCTTTTCTTCTTTTTTTTCCCTTCTTCTTTTATCAAAAGGTACCCGGTGCGGGGTGACGGCAGTGCAGTGAACACAAACAGAAGGTCAATGACACGCGGTGCGAGTGGAGAAGACACGAACAACATGCACAGAGAGAAAATAAAAACGCATCGTCCTCTCCTCCCCTCGCGCCTCTGCGTGCGTCATCCATCCACCGCGACAACAGTCGATGCACCTCGGCCCGTTTTTTTTTTTTTTTTGCTTCTTCACACCACTGCCTCACGCTTTTTATTACGTCCAATACACACAAACACACAGTAAACAATATGTATATGTATGTATTTACTGCACCTCCTCACGGCGTGCACGTTTCTTCTTTGGCACTTCCTGCTTAACCTCGTCATCACCATTGCCTCCTGCTGCGGCCTGGGCTTCGCGTTGCCTCTTGGAGCGCTTGCGGAGGATTTTCTGGTATTGCTCGAGTGCCTCGGCCATGGCGACCATGTTTGTTGGCGGCCTGTTGCCCGTGTCGAAGAAGTTCAACCGCGCCTCCACCTGTTCCCGCAGCTTCTCACCAAAGACAGCCGGAGGAGTTTCCATGAAGCAGTCAATGCGGCAGGCAAGGGCGGCCTTGTTGGCGAGATAGCGTGAGATCTTCCCGCGGTGCTCCTTCGCTGCGCGCTGAATAAATGTCGAGTGAAAGATAAGCCCGTATTTCGGTGTGTTGCCCTTACGTTTCTTGAGGGCGCGAAAAAGTGCCTTCTCGGCGCCAAGGATCTGAATGGTGCTGGCAGGCGCCTTGGCGAGGTTTGTCAGTGAGCCCGCCTTTGAAATGAGCTTCGCACCGATGTTTTGTCCCATCAGCTCCGTCAAGTTTGGCGCAACGAGCATCATTTTTTCAACAAGGTACTGCTGCAGCGACTCTCGGTAGGAACCCAGCGATGTCACACGCTCCATGAAGGCGCGGATGTCAAC
>NW_001849335.1:8634-27466 GCF_000209065.1 Trypanosoma cruzi
CAAGAGGCAGAACGGCAAAAAAAATTAAAAAGACCCCAAAAACAAAAAACAAAACAACAACAAAAAAGAGGTAAAAACAAAACCGCATGACGGCAAATATTTTTCCCTCGCTAATTCGCAACCACCACATCCACCATTTAAACAACCAGCAACACACACACAACACATGCACGTAAGATCGTACGCTGTAAGCCCATAACCATAAAGACGTCTCTCTCTTTCTCTCTTAGAAGACCAAAAGACTCCCCCCCCACACACACACCCATACATGGACTGCCGTTTCTTTTTTTTTTTTTTTTTTTTTTTCATTCCCTTTTTTCTTCTTCTAAATATTTTGTTTTGATTTTGTGTTGTTTGTTCAATGCCCTTCTTTTCCTGCCGCGATTTCCACTTGACGCAGCAAACCGCCATGTTGTGTCGTCTGCGTCTTTAACGGTGTGGTGCTGTTGCGCCTGTACGCGGATTTCCCCCCCCCCCCCTCCCTTTTTTTTTTTTGTTTCTTCGTTGAAATTTTTTCCTTCTTCTTCTCCACCGCCAAACGTACACACACACGCACAAAATAGAAATCAAAATATATCCAATGAATACCCGCAACCAACATGCCCATGCATGCATCCCACACATGCGCAATGACTGTGGTGTTTATTACAATCCGTATTCCTCCCCATGCTTTCCCTACACATATACATGTATAAAATGTGTAATATATTTCGTCCATTTCTCAACGAATTGCTGTTCCCTTCCCTTGCCTTCCATTCCTCTCCCCGCCCCGCCCAGCCCCGCCTCTTTCAACCAGCTGCTTTAGTGGCCGATCGGGTTTTTTTTGCTTTTTTTTTTCTTTCGTTTGTTTTGTTTTTCGTTCTTTCCCACCAGACTTTTTTGTCTGGCCGTTTCTTTTTATTTTATAAAATATTTTTTTACATCTGCGTTAACGCCCTTTTGCATTTTGTCACATCTTCCTCTTCCCGCCTCCTCTCCTTTTGGTTGCATCGCCTCATTTTCACCCTCACCACCACTACACCCCCCAGACCCTGAGCTTGAGCCTTTTTTTTTTTTTTTTTCTCCTCCTCTGGCGTGCACGCGTGTCACCTTTCCTCCTTCCCCTCAATCTCCCTCCTGCTGTCGCTACGGATTCTGCACCAGCTCCGACACTTCCATAAGACTGAGCGTGCGGAGCATGTGATCGGCGCCGAGGACATTCTCCGCACTCGCAAGCGCAGCCGTCGCCGCCCGCTGTTGAGCGATGAGGTCCCGCCGCTCCCGCAGTGTGTTGAATCGCTGCACCTCATTAATAAACATTTCGTGCATCTTTGTTATGTCATTAACATCACTGAAGTGAAACGGCTCGCTGCGGGCCTCTGTGAGATCAAGTGGGTCATACAGTGAGACAAAGTACGGGTGCTGCAGCGCCTGTTCCGCCGTGATGCGCCGCGTCGGGTTAAATTCTAACATGCGCGAGAGAAGATCAAGCGCCACCTCGTCGGCGCTTGGCACCACATCCTGCCACGGTCGCTTCTTACAATGGGAAAGCGAGCTGTGCAGGTAGTCGCGGGCCTGCGCGGAAGAGAACATCTTTAGGTCCTCATCGTTCGGTGTGCCTACAACCTCAACGATCTTGTCTAATTGATTGTAAAAAGTTGAGCCGCGGAAGAGTGCCTTGCGGTTAAACAGCTCCCCCATGACACAGCCGGCAGACCATATGTCAACAAGCTTAGTAAAACCTTTGAATTGCATCACAAGCTCTGGTGCACGATACCAGCGGTGGGTCACGTAATGCGTCTTGTTCTGGTCCTGTGTGTCTTCACGGGCGAGGTTAAAGTCACATATGGCAATGTCATTGTTCTCCGCAACAAGCACGTTGCCGGGGTGAAGGTCACGGTGCACCACGCCCGCCTCATGCAACACATGAAGTCCAAGCAGGATGTGATACATAAAGAACTGAATATGCTGGGGAGAGATGCGTATGCGCTGGTCATGAATCACCTGCGCAAGATCGGTGCGCATCAGTTCGGTCACAAGATACAATTTGTGTTGATTCGGTGGCTGCAGGTGAATAAAGATATTCTTCAGCCCAAGAATGTTTGGGTGATGAAAGTGGTTAAGCAGCATAATTTCCCGCAACACACGCTTGCAAAGAAATGGGTCTGAAAGAATGTTCACCGTACGGCCGTCAGAGAGGGTGTTGAAGACACGTTTGATTGCCACGGCGCAGTCATTTTCATCCACACCGGCGCAGACGGCACCATAACTGCCACTACTAATAAACCGCTGGACGGTGTAGTGGGAATGCATCTCCTCCAGTTCTGCTATGAGGTCACGCATGACAGCCTCACCTTTGGAGCTCATGACTTACCGTAAAATAATATTCGTTCTTTTTTTTTTTCCCTTCTTCTCCTCCTTTTATCTTTGCTCTTCAATATATTGATATAGGTCTGTAGGTAATGTATGTAGATATTTATGAATGTAATTCTCTAGCCTCTTTTCCCCCGCCCCTCCTCCTCCTCCTCCTCCGTCTTTTTTTTTTTTTTTCCTTTTCTTTTCCTTCTTGCTTTGAATGTATTTGTTCTTCTCCCCTCTTGTTTTTTTTTTTTTTTTTTCTCTCTCTATGTATGTATGTGTATATGTATGTATATTTATATTTGCCACGGCTTTAGGCACAGTGAAGAAAATCCAAAGAAAAAAAAAATAAAAAGGGGAAGTTGACACAACAAAAGCAACCATCACCAAATAAATAAAACAAAAACGTTTTTTTTTTTTTTTTTTACCCCACCCGCCACCATTTTTCTTTACGTCCTGTCAATCCATCACACATCAAACGTCATTTTGAACTTTCACCCTCCATTTATAACACACCGGCGGTTTTCAATGCAACCGCCTCTTCTACTTCTTTTTTTACTGCTGCCTTTTCTTTACATATGCCACCCGCGAAGGGTGTAAGTCCAGGGCCAGTGCCGTTATAAAACTTGCCATTCCACACCTTGCCATTCACATCTGTGTACGTGCCGAGTCCGTGCATGCGGTTGGCACGCCATGCGCCCTCATACGACGCCCCTGACGCCCACGTGTACGTGCCAGTCCCCTCAAAAACCCCATGGGAAAACTGGCCGCGGTACAAATCACCTGTTGTGAGAAATCGCAGTTCACCGTTTCCATGCATCTCATCTTCATGCCAGTCGCCGTCGTAGCGAATCGTGGGGCTCATAAACACGCCGCGGCCGTGGCGACAGCGAAATGTGCTTTCCGTCAACCGCCGTAAACCGCCAACATATCGCGCTGATTGCTCCTCGTGCACGTAGCGGCCCTCCTCCTCCACAAAGACCTGCTCTTCCTTCTTCTCCGACTTCCGCTTCGCAGGCATAAAAATCCCCTACAATTCTACCTCCGCCGAAACCCACAGAAATGACGGTACAATAGAGAGAAAAAAAAAAAAGGAAAGGGTGGAAGAATATATGACACGCAAAGAATATACGTAGAAACAATTATTTCTTAGGCGGAATAATAATAAAGAAAAACGGCTCGGTTGTTAGCCGTAGATGTGCGATATTCGCCCTGCGGCATGAGGCAATGCAGTGAATGGAAGTGGGGCACAAGACATGTCGATAAAAAAAGTGAAAAGTGAGGTGGAGCGAATGCCCCTCCAAACAACACACGCACACAAACACACACACGCATATTATATATGTATATTATATATATATACACTGGAAAAAGATTCTGCTGTAATCCTTATTTTAATTTATTTTTTTTCTTTTACAAGTCGTCGTCCAATATAATGCTGGATTTGTTCCTAGCCGGCTGTTGCGTTGGGGGCTTCTCAAGGCAAATATCATCGTCGTCGTCGTCTGGAAGCACCAACGCCGTCTCTTGGGTGTTACTGATTTTCTTGCTGCTGCTGCTGCTGCTCATGTGCGGTGGGGCGTTCACATCGACGCCCACACTCTGGTCCCCCAGCTGCTTCTGCGGGAGGTGCACCGGAAGAAACGTGGGTGCCAACTCGCGGTTAAAATCGGGTGGAATGGGTGTGCCCGGCGGTAATTTTTGCAGCACCGCCACTTCATTCGTTACCTTCTGCAGCGCGGCCTCCGAGTCGACGAGGTGCCGCTTCGCCACCGCCAGTTTTTTGTTTGCCTCAGCTTTACGCGAGAGCACCGACTGCTTCAGTCGTTTCAACTCCTCCAAATGGGACTCGAGGTCAGCGACGGTGACTGCAGGGGACCGGCGGCACCGCTCGATTCGTGCCTGAAGGAATTCGCACAGGAGTTTGAGGTGCTGCATCTCCGTCTGGTGGGCGACCTTCATGAGTTCGTACTCCAGCGCCTGCCTCGCGATCATTTCACCTTGCTGTGCCGCGACCCGCCTGTCCACCTCCTCCTGGACCGCCTTTTCCTTCGCCTGCAGGGACCCGCGTAACTCGTGCTCCTTCGAGAGGCACCTGTTCAGCGAGACGTTTGCCTGATTCAGCGCCGCCGTCATCACCTCGTTCTTGCCCTCGATCAGTTCAATCTCCTTCAGCAGTGTCGTTGCCGTGTGGGACGCACCAGAAACCTCAATCTCGTTGCAGTTCATAACAAGCCGTGAATCCTGCCTCATCAGATCATTCAGCGTGGCCGTCAGGCTCGTGCGGTAGGCGAGGATTTCATCACACTCACGTCGCATCGCCGCATCGGTCACGGTTCGCTTTACAAGGTGATGAATACTCTCCTCCTCCCTGAGGCTGCAAACGAGAAGGTCAACGTCGTACGCCCGCAGGAGCTCCGCCAGCACCACCTCAAGCACCGGGATCTTCTCGCCGTAAGTGCCGCCAGTGGTGGGGTCATTCTTCTTGTCGTCTGGCAGCGAAAAAAACAAGTCCGGAAAGTCACGCAGTTGCAACAAAATATGCGTCTGCCATTCCTTTGATATGCCGAGAGACTTCGGTGTCATGATGTCCTGCATAATCAAAGCCTCCACCTGCGTGAGTGGTATGGTTTGTTCCACTTTTGCACCGCTGCTCATGACGTAAATGTTGCTGTCGTTCAAAACAATCCCTCGTTTTTCTCGAGAACCGTCGGGGTTGATCATAGAAACTTGATTTGCGTAGTAGCACGCATTCGTCACGTACGTCTTCACATGAGGCGGCGGATCTCTGAAGAATTGCAGCTGCACCGTATGTGCCCGAGGCGGCGGCGGGCCTTTTGCAGGCGGGCGCCGCGGCTTCGGCACATCCAAAACAAACGGCATTTCGGTCAAACTTTCATTTGGCGCACTGGCGGGTGCTGCGGGGTTTGTGTTTTGTGTTCCGGCGGCCGGAGGGTCGCCAAGGATATCGTCAATGTCCACTAAATCTACTGCGGCTGGCGGGTTGTCGCCCAATATGTCGTCCAACTCCATTTTTCTCTCTTTCTTCCCCTTCGTTGATGTCTCTTTCCTTCCCACACCAAGTATATATGTATATGTATATATCTACTGTGTAATGCCCCTGCCACTGACTCTCTGCTAAGCAATGCTGCACCCCCCCAACGACGCCAAGGCACACAGACACCAAAGGACGGGAAGAGAAGGAAGGCGTATCCACAACAACAAAGATGACTGCAACAGCAGAAGTGGAAGAAGCGCGGGAACAGAAAAGTAAAAAAAAAAAAAAAGCGAAGCATTCAAAACACATAAAAAAAAAATAGCACATCCCCATCCTGCCGTTCTTTTTTTTTTTTTTTTTCTTCTTCTTCCTTTTCTTTCCTTCCTTCCTTCCCACTGTTCTTTTTACCCGACCACGGTAAATGCGGTGCGAGGGGAAGTAAGCAAGACTACCTACATGATACCGGGGAGGGAAGCGAGGACAATGCTGGGCTCACTTACATCATAAAAGGGCGTCGCACCTTTGCGAGGCGTTTACGACGAAGGCGACGACGGCTTCACAGAAGAATGTAACGCGTCGTACTCCGCTAAACGGACCTCTAAGTGCTGCTTGCACGTCTGCGAGCAGAGGCAATGCACAAAGGGAACGGACTGCAGCGCGGCAATGTTGTGGAATGTTATAAGCACCTCGTAGTTCCTTAGCCGCACGCAGCAGTTGGAGCAGTCAACGCACATGATGTGGGGGACAAGGGTCGCCGGGGCTGCGCCCAAAACATCCTCTGGAGTTAAAAGCGGATTGTTCTCCAGCGTCAAAGTCTCCAGTCGTGGCAAAAAAAGAATACCACCAGGAAGAACGCGTAGTTTGTTGTTGTCCAGCCGCAATTCCTCAAGACTCTTTAACTGCCAGAATTCCATTGGCAGCGACTGGAGCCGATTGTTGCTCAGGTACAGACGCTCCAGGTGAGAAAGACGTCCAAGTTCTATCGGAAGAAAATTCAGTCGACAGTAGCTCACATTGAGCCAGCGGAGCCGGCCGAGGTCCCCAATCGCGGGGGGTAGCCACTTGAGAGAGTAGCTGTTGTCCACATGCAGCACCTCAAGGGTCTCACGAAGCGCCTTGATGGCCACCGGGATGGCCTCCAGATCCTCATCGTAGCTGAAGTAAAGCGTGGGGGATTTGTCGTTGTATGCCTTTTCCACAGCGTCCAAAAAACGCCTCTCTGCTTCTGCCATTTTAAATAAAATTCCCCGCACTTTCACCTCCCCCCTTCTTTTTTTTTTTTTTTTTCGTTTTTCCCCCTCTTCAATTTCTTTTGTTTCCTCTTTTCTTCTTCCCACTTTTTTTTTTTTTTTTACTGGTATATACGTCTGATGTGTGTGTTTGTGTGGGAGGAGACGACTACCGTCACTTCTCCCTTCTGCCTGTGACGCGCAAATGCCTGCCAAAAGTGAGACAACAATTAAAAAGAAAAGAAAAGAAAAACAACAACAATACGACAGTGCCCCAAAAGCAAATACACACACACACGCAGAGAGAGAGAGAGAGGGTGAGGGGGAGAAATACTTAAAAATTCAGAGGCAGAAGCAAACGCAGAGTTAAAACGCACACCTCCTCCTCCTCCTCCACCATCACCTTCTCCTCCCTTCTTCTGGTTGATCGACCTTTTTTTCTTTTTTCCCTTCTTCTTCTTCTTCTTTCCCACCGTCCTCCTCCTTCTTGGGGCTCATCAACACTGCATTGAAGAGAGCAGAATAAAAAACAACAACAAAAACGCAATTTATAAATAAATTAAATACATATGGAAAAATAAAAAAAAAGCAAGCATCGGAAGGTTCATTAAGCAGATTGTCCCTCTAAACTAACAAGGGAGGCGCCAAGTGCCCAGGCGGTCTCAAAGCCGTTGATTTTTTTCGCAATATGCAACTTCTGCTCAGGGGGGAATCCAAAGCCGTAGCGAAGCAGCGTAAAGAGATAAGAAAGCTCAAAACACTCCATCTCAGGCTTCAATGAGCCTTTGTTTTTCTTCGTATCGTTTTGTTCAAGGAGTTCCCGCACAGACTTCATGGAACGGCACACTTGACTAGCAATATCCAATACATCCTGCACACGGATGACTTCATCTTTTATGTATGGCTTTAGGCGGTCGTAGTAAAAGGAGAAGGCATACACAGGGACCATTGGCACGGCTGAAATATCCGGCTGAAAGACACCATTGAATCCACAGGAATTACTGCCGCACGGTTGATGTTTCCGAACGACGTGACGGCGGAAAAGCGCCGAGCATTCCTCCATCGATGGCACCTTACCACCGTCCCTCGTATTAGAAATGCCTGTTTCCGTGTGAACGTATCCTTTTGGAAAACAGGGGAAGGCATCAACGGCCACGTCAGCAGAAGCACCGGGAGTCGCTTCCGTTCCTGTGGCAATTTTATTCGCCTCTTGGACCTTGGAGTTCGCACCGGTGTTGTTCGCTGCCACGGCCTGGAGGAGTTGTTCCTTAGCAGCGTGCAATCCATTGCCCTCGTAACTATGCTGGTACACCACAAAAGAACGACCATTCACTTTAAGTGCATATGAGAACTCGGCATAAGCTTCAATGGCTTTGGGATCACTGGGGTGCATGACAATTTGGGTCGATCCGCCGCCAAGATCAAGAATAGTGGCCGTGTTCTTGTCCCCATTCAATGCGCCAAGGAGATAGTTAACGGTGAGCCATGCGAGAGGCCCCTCTTCCCATCCCTCAAGAATGCGTACGGAGTCCAACTCCGACTGCATCCAAAATGGTCCACGCGCAAAGAGGCGACGTACGACATCCAGTACAGCCTCTGCATGCTCACGACCAATGCGTCGGAGACCCGCCGTTGCTTTCATCTCAATTGGTACACATGCATGCAACGACTCCGGGATGTATGCCTTCGCGGCCTCAATCAGGGGTGAAAGGGATGCGACTGCATCATTGGGGTTGGCAAGCCCAGACAGGGGCTCATAGTTCTCAACAAAAAGCTCATCGTCTAGACGCAGAAATGACGTCAGTGAGGGTCTTGTGCCGTTCCAACTGAAATTGCCCGCATGCGGGGTTGATGTTAAGTTGTAACGAAACACATGCACCCGGCTGCCGGTGCTCCCGGCGTCAAACACGATACTGTAGCGTCGCATCGCGTTGTTACAGTTTGTTAAAAGTTCGGTTTTGTTCTGCGCGGCATCCTCCCATTCGTCAAATTCCTTCGCAATGGCCGCAAAAACATCGGCCGTCTGCCGCCGCCCCACGTCGCTGCTCCCGTTGACGACGGCGATGGCGTCCATGTAAAACTGACGCTCCTTTGTAAGGCGGTCGAGCTGAAGCGCCAAAGTCACCGCGCCACGACCGTTTTCTTTCAGCAGCTCCAACTCCTTCTTGCACTCCTCGACGGACTGCAGCATGAGGGTGTTGCGGTTCCGCATCAGCCCAAGCTCCATCTCCAACTTCTTTTTTGTCTCCTGGGCAATTTCAAGAGCCATACGTGCGGTGGTATGGCCGTTCTTCAGCAGCTGCTTCTGCGCCTGGCACTCCTGAAAGCGTTTCGTCATGGAGTGGATGATGCGGTCGGTCAAATCCAACTTCTCCCGCCCGCGCGCGTCCATCGAAAACTTTCCAACGGTGTACGCCGTGATGTACACAACCGTCACGAGAAAGAGGCAGAGCAGCGCAAAGGTGAGGCTGATGCAGGGGCGCTTCAACCGTCTGCTGCGTGCCATGCTCTGCTTCATCGCTGCACCCGTAACACACACACACACACACACGCAAATATTGCAGGGGAAAATGAATTCCGCGCCACTGAACTCCGCCGTGATAATGTGGGCTTCCACCGGCACCACACAAAAAGAGCAACGGGTGGGGAAAGAAGAGCATCGTGCGGCAGGAAATGCACGGAGCACAAGAAGACACACACACACACACACACACACAGACACACAGACACACAGACACACAGACACACAAAGATGCAGCAAAAAAAAAAAAAGAAAAAAAACAACTACCTTAAAGTCAAAAGAAGTGAGCGCACGAGAAACAAACAAACAAACAAAAAAACAGGAACAGTAAAGGCGGCATACGCACAAAAGTAAACAACGCACACACACAGAGACGGGAGGCGGTGAGTGAGTGGGGGCGGAGCGGGATGAATGGGGCAAATTAAAGTGCGTCCATCTCTCTCTCTCTACCGCCAGCACTTGAATGGATGCCCCGCACACACAAGAAAAAGAAAATAATAATAATAAAAAAGAAAATAACAAAACAAAACACGACCGAAAACCACCGCAATGTGGATTCGCATTGGCCCCCGCCTCCCCTCTCCTTTTACAACTCCACACACCAACACCTCCTCCATTTTTGCCTTCTCTCTCTCTCCCTCCCCTTCTTTTCTTTTCTTTTTTTCCCTTTTCTTCTTTCTAATCCTTCTTATGTTTCATCCGCTATAAACAAAAAAATATTTTTGCAGCTTCACCGCCCTTCTATTCCATTTTGAATGCATTACGTCTGTTCCGCCCCGCCGTGGCCGCCACCGCAAAAAAAAAAAAAAAAAAAACAAAACAAAAAAAAGGAAAAATCACCTGCATATTGAAGCAACACCAGTGTGGAAGAGGAATTCGCTTTCGGGACGTGAGCCAAACTAAAGGGTGCGGGGGGGTTGGGGGGGGGGGGCAGCGCCAAAGTAAAGCATATCAAAAAGAAAAACAAAGTTAAATCAAAATAAATAGCAAAGAAAAACAAAAGAAAAACCATGATCATATATATATATATATATATACGCTTACTTCTTGGAAGAGGGAGAATTCGACTGCAGCTGCGCGGAATTCGTGGCTGGCCCTTTAGGTGACTCTTTAAAGCGGCTGGGCGTTTGGAATTCACGGCTGCCGCTGGTGAAAGAGCCGGTACAACCACGGACGTGGATTTGTCGATCAATCTGAGTCTCCATCGCCAGCTCCGCCGCGGACGCCAACTCTGACACGGTGGCTGTTGTCTCCACCAGCTCCTGATGGATGCCTTCTAAGGAGTGTCGGTTGCTGCGACGCTCACATTCCGCATGTGAAATTCGCTGCTCAAGCTCCTGTCGCCTCAGCTTGTATCGTTCCCCTCGCTCAAAAGCCTCACGTTGTAATCCCTCTACAAAGGCGACCTCATGCTTCAGATACTGAAGCATCTCCTGCGGGTCGCTCGCCGGATCCGCGTGCTCAGCGGTTTCGCTCCGCAACGAGTGCTGCTCAGCCGGCGCGATGGCATCTGCGGCAGCAGAATTTGAATCCCCATCCGCCTCTGAGCATCCCTCGCGCGACACGCGAAGGCCCTCGTTGCATCTCGTCTGAGTTTGAAAACTATCCACAAGCTCCTGTAATTGCTGCAGCGAAGAAGACTGCTCTAACAAAAGATTCTCAAAATTTTGTCGTTGAGTTTGCAGCTGCTGCAGCCGATTCGTTAACGCTGTCAGTGTCTCTTCCTCCTCACGTTGCACGCACTTTGATAATTTGAAGCTGCTGAGTTTAAGTTTAAGAAGCTTTTGCTCCTGTTCCTCCTTCATCGCCTCCTCCTTGTGCAGCTGAGTCTCTAGCCGTGCCTTCTGCTCCCGTACGGCGTTGACACGGCGTGTGAGATGATTTGCAATACTCTCGCCCTCCTTTTCCGCCGCCTCGTACGTTTCCCGCAGACCCTCCCGCTGTTTTGTCAACTCCTCACGGGCGCGGAGAACGGCACTCTTCAGCATGAGGTTCTCCGTCTCCAGTTCCCTCACGGCACTCTCTAATTCCTCACGCGACATGGCGTTCGCTGCCGTCTCCGCCTCGCTGGCCACAGAATCCAAATCCAAATATGGCAAAATTTCCTCGCTGTGGTTTCCCGGCCCACGGCGACCGCTGTGCAGCCTCTCGAACCGTCTGCCGGATGATGGAAACGGATAGGCCTCAGACGGCGCGAGGGAAGGCGACGTGGTGCCGTCACCACCACCGGCGCTGGCGACAGCGGCCGTTCCCAAGGGTGAAACGTGATGATGACGAGGCGGTGGTGTGCGCAGAAGGCTGCAGCGCAGATGGACGGACGGCCGCGCCGAATGCCCTCCCACTCCAAGGCCGGCGCTGGAGTTGCTGCGGCTGAAAATGGGGAGTTGGCTCACGGGTGCCGTGCCGCCGCTTTTCCTCGGAGTGATCTGCATGGAACTGCGGTGTGCGGAGACTGCGGGCGCGATAAAAATACAGCCGCCCCTACCCAAAGGAATATAAAAATCCGCACAAAATAATGCCGTGCCCTGTCCCCCCTTCTTCCCCCCCTTTTTTTTTTTCCGTTTTTGTATTTATTTACTTCTATTTTCTTCTTTTCTTTCCTTCTCCTCTCTTTTCTGCGTGTTTACTAACGCAGCTTGTTGCGGTCCCCCACAGAGAGAGACGAAATACTAATTTTATACGAATGCCTCACTTCTTGTGTTGACTACTCGTCCTAATGTTGATATATCCCTCTCCCCCCTCTCCGCCCTCCTCCACTCCCTGTCCGGGTCCTCCTGCACAAACGGTCCGTGTGTTAAGCTACACAAAAGGGGAGGAACAAACATACAAACATAGATACATACATAAATATATAAAAAAAGGAAAGGAAAGGAAAGGAAAGACAAGGCACAAAGAAAAATAACATAAAACAGAAGGACAAACACAATAATAATAGTAATAATAATAAGAAAAAGCCATGCAGTCAAAGACCAATTGGTAATAGGAAAACAACCATGCCGTGGGTGATGCACGTCAATTGCAATACTCATAACAATAAAAACAAAACGAAATCCAACGGCACACAAACACACAACACACACACAACACATGCACGTAAGATCGTACGCTGTAAGCCCATAACCATAAAGACGTCTCTCTCTCTCTTTCCAAAATAGTAAAAGAGGGAGAAAGAAAGTGTGTGTGTGCTTAAGTGTAAATGAACAGTAGGAGATAAGAGAGTCTCTTGATCACTTTAATAGCCACGGCAGGATACACTCAAAAACAAAGAGGGCATGAAGAAAAAAAAGGGGGGAGAAGAGGATATAAGGTGAGAAGGAGGGAGAGAGAGAGAGAGAGAGAAACACATGAAAAAGAAAACGAAAAAAACAAAAAAAAACAAAAACAAAAACAAATATTCGCAGAAAAATTTAAGAAAATAAATGAGAAAAACAAAAGAAAACAAACGCCTTTGCCCTCCCGGAGCAACAACGACAATTAGGATGGCAATGCAACACCTGATAAACACGGAGGAACAGGCACCGCTGCGTTCCCTCACACCCCACCACCACTTCTCCTCCCCTCTTCTCCACTGCCACCACACCTGTTTTTTTTTTTTTTTTTTGACTCCCGCAAATATCCCGCTCCCTCACCGCCCGTGTGGTGCATGAATATGACTGGTGGCTCCCTCGACTCGCCGGGAGAGGAGGTGTGTGTGTGTGTGTGTGTGTGGGGACTGAGGCGCAATAAATTCCTACTTTTAAAAGAAGAAAGACAAAGGACTTCGGCGCACATTCCTCGTACCGGCTGCCGAAGCCAAGTCCAATGCCCTCGTAAAGAAAAAACAATAAATCGGATTAAGTTTGGCGAGTGAAATGGGACCTTCAAAAGGCGTTACGCATTTAAGCAGAAGGAAGAATTCACATTCAGCAGCAGAAGGAAAACAAACAAACAAACAAAACAAAAAAACAAGAACAAAAAAATGATACTATATATATATATATAAATGTATGCAAATACAAATATATTAGAAGTGGACTCACTCCTCTTCTTTACATACAAAAATGGTTCAATTGCCAAAGATAATCGATTATAGTTCTCACTCACTCACTCTCTTTCTCTCTCTCTCTCTGTATGTGTGTATGTATGCATGTATGTGGATTTGTTTGGTTTTCGTTCCAGCACGCCTCCCGTACGCACCCAGTCGAGCGATGTATGCATGTATCCTTCCTCCCGCCTGCACCACAATACGCCATCCCTGTTACTCTCAGAGATGGATGTACTCTTTTTTTTTTTTCTTTTTTTCCTTTTCATTTTCCTCAAACTCTTTCTCTCTCTTTCTCTTTCTCTCTCCCTCCCTTTCCCTTGTCCTCCTCCTCCAATAAAGCCCAACAATGAAGATAATAAAGGGGAAAGCATGCAAAAAAAGTAAATTTAAGCACAAACAAGCAACACACATCCTCATCCTCAACATCATCATCGCCCACCTTTATTGACAACACCGACGCCCATGTCCCAATGTTCTTTTCATTTGCTCCCCCCTTAATATACACCCACAGTCTGTCGCTCTCTCTCTCTGTCTCTCTCTGTCTCTGTCTCTCTCCTTATTCGGTGTTGTTTTTTTATTTATTTCTTCCCTTCGTTAAGTGCTAATTTTTTCCTTTTCCCTCTATTTCTTCTTCTCTTCCTCCTCCTCCTCCTCCTCCACCTCCTTCTCTCTATGCATCTCGACTCGCTAATTGTTTTTTTTTTTTTTTTAACTGGTTCTCCGCTACTCTGATAGTTTCTCTCGGTGATACACGGCATATGGCACAGATAAAGTAATAACTGTCATATAAATATAAATAAATAAATAAATAAATATAAATATATATAAATATATAAAAGAAAAAAAAAAACGGAAAATTTACAGGGAAAATAATAAACAATAACAATGTTGGTGGCAGTAACACCCTCCTTACACCATAATCCACTGAAAATGAGCTCAAACTAAAATAATTCACACGGGGAACAGACACCTGCCTGCTTTTGTTACCCCGTTGGCAAAATCCACATTCAACGCCTACTCCACCACCCTTCTTTCTCTCTCTCTCTCTTTTTTTTTTTTTTTTTTCGTGTTTCCTTTTGCGTTGCTCGTCCCACTACGAAGGGTACGGTGGGGGCGGCTGCATATGACTGGTCGACTTCGACTTAACTGAGGTGCTGATGTATGTATAGTTGCCAGCGCCTCCAGTGCCCAGAATTTGACTTCCCCCAATGACGTTGTTCATAGAGTGTGGAATTTCATACGGACTGAAACCGGATTTCTTCGGTAGTTGCGCGTCGGCCAGCCCGCCCACCTGTGCCAAGGAGCTTCCAAGAAAATGAGGTTGTGATTGCGGAAGCGCTGCGGGTGGCAGTGCGTAACGTGGTGGCTGGGAGATAGATGAGGTTAGGCTTGGCGGTGTGTACGGCGGTGTGGGCTTCGTGATGGGACGCAGCATGAAAACCCCGTGTGTGTTGCGGAGAAGAATTGGGTCCTGCTGTACGGCAGGCATTGGGGGGACATAGTGCGCCGCCAACGGTGACAGTTCCACCGGGACCTCGGAGAGGGGAGGGGTTGTGGCCACAGCCTCCGCAAAAGACGGTGGCGGCTTTGTAGTTTGTGAGACACATGACGCGTAATTGAAAGGACTGCCTCCCGCCGGTGCTGGTGAGCCATAAATGGGCGGTGCCATGTGGCTTGCACGCAAAGTAAGGGCCTCTGCCTTCTCCACGGCAAAGCTGCCGGAAGGTCGCTCGACATCATCTGCCGCGTCACTGCAGTGTATTCGGTGGCTCAGCTCATCCAACAGCCGGATCAACTCCTTTTCGTCATCCTCGTTATTTTCAGTATCCTCCACAGCCTTCACAAACGGAGAGTTTGTAAAGGTGGATACAACCGAATATTTATGGCTATTTGCTGCGCTCATATCCATTTCCCCGTTACCTACCGCCCCGTCACTCGGCTGAAGGACCACCACATCCCGGAGCTGCTCCAATAGGTGTTCCGCCATCACTGCCCCCCACTCACCGCTCCTTTCCCCTTTTCAATCCTGTCTTTTTTTTTTTTTTGTTGTTGTAGTTGTTTGTGTCTTTTGTGGGCAAATGTTTCCTTTTTTTTTTTTTTGTTTAAAATTCCCCCCCTCCCCGCCCTCCCTTTTCTTTCTTTTTATAAATTTTTCGTCCGCTCTTATTTATTTATTTATTTATTTATTTATTTATTTATTTTCCTTTAAAATTACCTTTCTTATGCTCGCTCTTGCTTTGCGTGTACGTTTCCTATATATATATGTATGTATATATATATATTGCCGTCCTACCACCACCTCTCACTTCCTATTGTGTCGTGAATAAATGATTAAATGTGTAGCGTAAAATAAACAAATAAATAAATAAATAAATATACTTTTTATGTTGTCAGCAACGTATGTGTATATTTATTTTATGTATTTTATCTGATAGAATAAAGAAACAAACAAAACAAACAAACCAAAAAAAGGAGGAGATGTTTTTCTGTCTTCCTCCTCCTCCTTCTCAATTACAAGTTTTTGGTTACTTTATATATAAATATTTATATATTTTGGTTTTCTTTTCCTTTTGTTTTGACTTTTTGGCTACACTCAATGCCCTCTGCCTTATTTTATTAGTAATATATATATGTATGTATTGGCTTTTTTTTTTCTTTGTTTGGCTTCTGTTCTTTTAATGTTCCTTCGGTTGCATTCATCACGGCAGCAACAGAGAGAGAGGGAGAGAGAGAGAGAGAGAAGAAGAAGAAAAGAGATGCGTGCTGACCGTCACGTAGCAGGGAACGGAAGCACAAGCAAGTGAAGTGTCGGTATATATATATATATATATGTATAGATGCACATGTACACATGCATGTATGGATGTGGATTAAAAGGAACTTCCCCCCACATTCTCCCCGCCACACATACATACATACAATATATATGTATGTATGTATATATACGGGTTTATGCATAAAGATGTGGGTGATCATGGCGTGACGCAGGAATGAGCATAACTTGAAACCGACTATTTCTCCTTGCGTGGGGTGGGCCGCTTGAGTGTCAAGACATGGCCGTATCCCCGGACATATCGACGCTCTTCTGTTTTTATTGACTTTGCGCTGCCATACACGCGCCAGTCTTTGCCCGCGAGACGTGCGTGGTCTTTGTACTTTGGACGCTCCGTCGCCGCTCCGCCATGGAGCTCAATGTCATGAATAATTGCAAGCACATCTTCCGGCAACGCGGTACCCTGCTGTTTTGCGATGAAGCGGGCAATCAGCGGGGCACGATTGTCGCCGGCGAGAATAAACGTGTGCGCCGTTCCTCGACGGCCGGCGCGTCCCGTGCGGCCGACACGATGCACATACGCGTCGGAGTCGCCTGGAAGATCATAGTTGATGACGTGGTCAAGCTCGGGCACATCAAGACCACGGGCCACAACGTCCGTGGCGCAAAGAACCCGAATGTTGCCCTCCCTGAAACCATGCAGGATGCGCTCTCGCTTGTTTTGCTTCATCCCTCCATGTAAGCACCGAATTAAATCTGGTGGCGCACGCAGTGCCGTTTTTAGGTCCTCCGAGAGTTGCTCAACATCTTCTTTGCGATTCACAAAAATGAGGACCTGTTGCCTCTTCGAGATGATGGCATTCTCGTACAGTTTCACAATGGCGTGGATGCGCTGCGAGGGATCTTTAAGAGGATACAAGTTCTGTGTGATGTCGGTGTTCATTTTATGCTCACGATCCACCTCAAAAAACACGCGCTCTGGCTTTAAAAAACGCGAGGCCAAACTACCAACCGTGGCGTTCCACGTTGCAGTCCACATTGTCGTTTGCCGTGGCCGCTTGAATTTTCGGATAGTTGACATGATGAATTCCAACTGTGGGGCGAAGCCAAGCTCCAACATGCGGTCTGCCTCGTCCAGGATAAGAAAGCCGACATGCTCTAGACTCACAACATCGGCCTCCACAAAGTCGCAGAGGCGCCCTGGAGTAGAGACAAGGACATCGCAGCCACCCCATCGCCGCAGTTGCTCCATCTGCTGCTCCCGACCCTGTCCGCCGAAGGCCCCCTTCACACGCACAGCATTCCCTGCCAGTTGGGAGATAACATTCCGCGTTTGCTGCACCAGTTCCCGCGTGGGGCATAGAACCAACACGTTGGGGCTCACAACCACGGGATTGTCCGCATTCCCACGATTCCTCTCGTGATTTCCACGGCTATCAGATGGTGGCAGGGCAGCAAGGGCTGGCAGTGCAAATGCCACCGTCTTGCCACTCCCCGTTGGGGCAATACCCACGACATCTCGCCTTTCCATAAAAAGCGGAATGGCCACCGACTGTACAAGAGTTGGTTTTATGTACCCCGACTGCTGGATACCATAGAACAACCACCGCGGCAGCTTGCTCCTCAGCTGCGCAAAGGAATGAAGACGTTTCACATCGACAATTTTGCGCATGTGATCCCGTACCAAAACACGCACCTCACTCTCCTTTTCATCGGCGTGAGATGTGCCATTCACGTTATTCCCACCTGCCTGCTCCACACCCTCCTCCAGAACCAATTTTTTGGCCTCCGCACAGTCTCCGGCACAATCGCCCGCGTGACTCGGCGCCATCACTTCATCACGTGGACCTTCCATCGTAGCCTCCTCGATAAGACCAGAAGGGCCGCTGCTGCTAAGTCGGAGGCTGCCAAACGTTCCGTCTTCGTGGGCTGCAGAACATGCAACACCAGGTGCCCTTCCAACGCTTTTGGCCACAAGCGAGGGGCTTCGACTCGCCTCTCCCCTTGTCGCCTTTGTTTCAGATGCCAAAGCAGCGCTACGGGCGGCGTCGTTCAAACCTGGTGGAAGCGTGTGCCCAAAACGGAGTTGCTGGAGACACGCGGACCGAAGATACAACATGCGGGCAGTGGCGCAGCCAGGGGCACGGCGGAAAGAAAAAAGGATCGGTTTACGCATGTTCCTTTTTCCCTCCCTGTATATGTATGCTTCCACCCCCCTCTTTTTTTTTTTTTTTGGTTTGCTTCTCACCTGACCCAACAGACGCGCCGCACCTGCCGTCTTGCCCAACACCGCGGCTCTCTCATCAGGGTCACACGCGAAAAGGAAAGGAAAAAAAACAAAAACAAAACAAGACGCCTGCTAACGGACAAAAACCCCTCCCCTCCCACCCACACATACACACACGCACACACAGACTGGGTGAGATGCAAGAAGGAGATTCCAGGGAATGCACATTCACGCAGTGCGTCTGATAAACACACGCACAAACAAGGAAGAAAAAAAAAAAAGAAAAGAGGTAGATGGCGTCAATCAATATGAGCCGACACCATCATATCTCTCACAAATGAACCGCTCATCAATCCTACCTCCCTTTCCATCCCCATTGTGAGAAAAAAAAACTCTCTGGTTTCTCCTCATTCCCTCATTTTTCGCCGGTTTTTTTTCTTTTCTTTTTTTTTTTTCATTGGGGAAGGCCATTAACACTTATATAAATGAATATATATTCGAATTCACTTGCGTACATTGTAAGCGGTACTCTTTTTCCTTTTTTTTTTTTTTATATCTTGCATTACTCTTCATATCAACTTATTCTTTTCTATATATATATATATTTTCCATAACCTCAACTGCCAAAGTCATACGTCGGTAGACGCGGGGCATTTGCGGTGCGAGAGTTCTTTGTTGCACTATCGGGAACAAAGCTATATGTCGGCAAAGCGTGTGTGTTGG
>NW_001849335.1:27566-30390 GCF_000209065.1 Trypanosoma cruzi
CCCTCCGGCTCAAATGTAAAGGCAGGGGGATTTGTTGCGGCATCCCCATCGAGGCCGTGATAAAGCGGCGATTCTTCGAACTCAATGGTGAAGGGTTTTGTGCTGACGGCCTCGGGGGGCGGATGAAAATCATACATGGGGTCGTTTTCAATAGAAACCAAATCCACAACTGGCGGTGTGCCCAAATCCATTGCTGCGTCATGCACGTCCTTGAAGAACGTGGCGTACTCACTACTGCCGCCCACCCCCACCGCCCCGGTGTCTTCCTCCGCTGTGGCGCCAAAGTTAAACTCATGGACTTTAGACGTGTCCTTTTTATGCTCCGACACTGCCGACGGGGCAAACATATCGCTTTTAAGATCGGAGATGAACGGATCCACGTGTTTTTCAGCGTCTTTGTCGGTCTTCGAGAAGGTGGTGGATTCATTCCGCCCTTTTTTGGTCGCAGAGCCGCCAAAGTCCCCCACCGATGGGAGTCCCGTGGCCCCAAATAAATCCACCTGCTGCTGCGGCTGCCGACTCGGTGGCCCCTCCATCTCACTCGAAACCTCCGATCGCACGGGAGGGGCGGAAACCTTGGCCACATTTGACAACGCCTCCACGAGTTGGCCGCGCTCCTCGGAACTCAGGACTTTCGGAGTGCTTTTCTCCTGCTTCGCTTCTTGTGATGGCGCATCCGCCGCAAAAAGAGCCGCGAGGTCAGTTTGAATGTCTTCCAACGGCGGGTTTTTGCTGCGTGCCCACTTCAACACGTGCATGCTGGCGACGTTCATCATGCGGCGTACCTGCTCCCGAAGTTTTGCCTCTTCTTCCGTAAGGACGCGAAGTCGTTGGCGGATGTCGTGCACCTCGCGACCAATCGGCGTGCCGTCATGGCCTTTGCCGCGGATCGTTTCCTCCAGAGCCGTGCGCGTCTTCAGCAGCAACTGAATTTGCGACTGAAGGGCTTCCATTTTATTTGTGATGCCGCACAATTCGTCCTTCATATCAGTCCTATTCTGCTGTCGTCCAAGGGACAGCTGCTCCTCCTCCAGCTTCCGCACTTGGCCTGACAAAGTGTCGATGCGGGCGTTGATGCGTTGCAGCCGTTCTCGTGCCCCTTCTGCGTCAGGTGACGCCTCCTCAGAGATGTCGGCGGTGAGCGGGAGTCCACTCGTGACGGCTAGTTGACGGAGATAGGCGGCAACTTCCCCCGCGTAGTTGGCGCGATACTTACGGGAGAGGGCAAGAAATTGCGCCGCCACCACATCCTCCGCGCGTTTCTTCACCACTGCGGTAGCCATCCCATCTACGCCGGTGAGTGAACGGCGCCGTTCCTCCAGCTCCGCCAGGCACCGCTCCAAATTGGACGGTTCTTTTCCCTTCGGTTCCTCCTTGCGGCGGCGCTCAAGCATGGCTTCGAGAGATATCAGCAGCGTCATCGCCTCCCCGCGGGTCATCCGCTTGAACTCCCCATTTTTCGTCTTACTCCTTTGGCCGTCGCTCCCGGTCGTGGAGGCAATGTCGCCGAATGAGAGCGCCGGGTGATTTGCGGGGTACACGAGGAGCGCAACCACCATCTGGGCGGATGCTCCATACACGCTGAAAATCACACGCCGACGTGCAGATGCGGTGATGCTGTGCAGCCCAAGCAATTCTGCGCAGTCAAGCTGTGTCTCCCCAATCATTTTTCGGGGCCGACCACGTATATACTCCTCCAGGCGGAAGGTGATCCACTTTGGAAGGAACCTCGCTCCACCGCTCTTGAAATGAACAATGGCCGCCCCCTCAGGCATTGTACTGAAGTCGACGGCACCTCCCTCCGCGATGTAACAGGGCGTGGAACGGGATGTCTCGCCGCGGCGGTACGAAATGGTGTACTGTCTGCCATCCACCAACGCGGCAGACTCCACCTTCAATACCTTAAAACGAACAATATATGATTCTGGCATCTGTTGAGAGGAATCGCCTGCGGTAAGTGTGTAGTGTTTGTGTAGTGTGTGGGAGAGAGCACCGCCGCAGTGGGGAGGGGGGAGGGGGGAAGTGATCGCCCAGACTGCTTACGACACACACACTCTCTCTTTCCCTGTTGATTGACTCCCTCTGCGTCCTTTTTTTTTTTTCTTCTTTTGGCCGCAGAACAACACAACTGTGCCGTGCACCTCCGCGTGGCTCCCTCTTTTCTTTTCTTTTTTTTTCTCTCGATTGTTTGTGTTTATTCCTCCTCCTTTTGGTGCCGGCGGAGCAGCAGAAAACAAACAAACACAAAAAAAGAGAAGAGAAGAGAAAAAACAAATGTGGACAACACCGGCGTGTGCGCCTGGCGTTCTGCGCACTCACGTCAAAAACGTGTTTTCTCTCCATTTCATTTCATTTCATTTTTTTTTTTTGCTGCCGCCGCGGGTAGGGGGGTGGGGAAAAGAAGAAGAAGAAAACAAAAACCAAAAGGGAGGGAGACGCACTACGCCCAGCAGCGGGAATATCCCATTCAGAAGAACAAAACAAAAAAAAAAGAAAAAAATGCCACCTCTTCGGCCCGACTTCTTTTCCATCCCTCCCTCCCTCCCTCCCCTCCCTCTTCCCCCACTCGTTTGCCTTTATTTTTTGGCTGCCTTCCAACTGCGTCATATCCCGCCGAAATGCATCCACACACACACACACACACAGAGAGAGAGAGAGAGAGAGGCAGAGAGGTGGGCGGGTCGGCTGAAGGGCTCCACACTTTTGAGAGACGTAAAAAAAAAAAAAAAAAAAAAGACGCACAAAGACAAGAAAACACCACCACCAATAATAATAATAACAAAAGAGGGAAAGGGCAGCTGAAGAAGAAAACACACACACACAC
>NW_001849335.1:30490-36482 GCF_000209065.1 Trypanosoma cruzi
CGTACAAAATAAAAATACAAAAAAAAAAAAGATGTTGGAATCGCAATCGTAGACGCTCTGCTGCCACCACCCAACCAATCAATCGATACGTGAACACCTCCCCCCATCCCCATTCCTCCTTCCCCTCCCATTCCCCAGCGCACAAACAAACAAACACACAAAAAAAACAGGAAAAAAATACAAAAAACACAACAAAAAAATTGGCAAAAAAGTCGTTGAGTGGCGGATGTCATTCATCTCAAAAAAATTTTTTTTTTCTTGGAACCAAATCCCCCTTTCATCCCTTCTCTTCTCTCCTTCTTTGGCTTCCCCATCCAAAATAAAACAAAACAATGAGAAAACAAACACACAACAAAAAAAAAAAAAAAAAAGAAAGAAAGAAGTACAAAATAGTGAAATGGTAATGACGGAAAAAACAAAAACAAGCAAACAAAAGACAGCAACAAAATAATAATAATAAAAAAAAAGACATTCGAAAAAAGTTTCTATGGTTTTTTGTGATTGAACAGTCCACAGCGCACGTCCGCTACGACGGCAGGCGGAACACCATCACAAAAGGGGATGAGCATTAAAAATATATATGCATCAAACACCACAACGAATAAAAGTGCTGGATAGCACAAATATACATGTACATGTACATGTATTATATATACACGTCACTTCCGCAGTGGGCGCTCGTGTGTGTTTGTGTTTGTGTTTTTGTGAGAAGGAAAACAAAACAAAACAAAAAACAACAAAAAAGATGGAACATACATACACACATACACAAAATAGGAAGGGCAAGAAAGAAGGGAGGGGTGGGGGGGGGGGAAGGGAGGGGGGAAGGGAGAACAGGAGGTGTGATTGTGATGACGTCGGAAAATATCCCCTCCCATTTGACAAGAAAAAACAAAACAAAAAAAAAAAAAAAAAGAAAGAAAAAGAAAAAAAGAGGGTTATTTTAAAATCTTTAATCTTTATTTATTTTTTCTTCTTTGTTTGTTTCATTTTGTCACTTGTTGCCGTTCAACCACCGTCGTTCCCTCCCGTTTAATGTGTCCGTGTGCGCGCGTGTGTGAAGGAAAGGGAAGGGGGAGAAGACGAGTCATCGTTCATCCGCCTCTTGACTCCGCTTGCCGTCCTTCTTGGTGCCACCACACTTGCGAGGGTCCCTTCGACTCTTGCGACTTCCCTCCGTGTCTGAAGACTGCCGCCTCTGCTTGCAGTTCGCCTCCCAGTTGAGCTGATGCATCCAGATGCGGCACTGATACTGGCGGTTCAGGGCACGAAGAAGCACTTTAAACTCCACGTAACTGTCGCTGCTGTACGTGAAGGTCAGTTTCTTCCGGTCAAACTGAAATACCGCACGCTTTACCTGCAGCGGAGTACGTATTTTGAGAGAATTAATCGCTGCTTTGCAGAAGCGAAGCGCCTCTTCCTCCAGTCTGTCCAGGCCATGAAAGGACTCAACTTCTTCTGCAAGGGCCTCACGAAGAACGCGTGGATGACTGTTGTCACCCTCTTCCGCCTTTTCCACCTGCTTCACGGGCTCCTGCTCGGAGCGCTCAATGGCGGAAATGATGCCCATATCCTCTCCACGATCCCCTTCCACAATAACGTAGCGGCCCACGAGCTCCTCCGGATTCACAATGAGACCAAAAACCTGTGGCACATCGTTCACAATGAATACCTCGCTTCCCAAACGCAATTTTACCTTTACCTCAGCGTACATGACGCCGCGAACAACCTTGGGACGACCATCAACGTACATCTTGTAGAGATTGTTGCTTCGCTTGACGGGTGTCGAGACAACCGAGGTCCCTGTGTTTCCGCAAGATGTACTGTTATTGCTTAGGTTCATGGTTTTGTCAGCGACACTGCTTGTGTTAATGCTTTCTGTGGGCACTGCAGGCAGTTGGTAAGTCATCTGCGTCGTTTTTGCAAATGACGGAGAAATGCGTTGGGAGTAGTAATAGGAGGATCCATATACAGCGTAATCGTAGGCAGTTTCATTCACGCAAGAATTCTCATTATAGACGCACGGTGCGTAAGTATTCCACGGGATCTCTGCAGGAACAAATGCAGGTGCATTGGGGTTGGGTTCATGCCGCTTTTTATCATTAAAATTGCAGCTTGTCACCACTGGTGTTAAAATCGCTTGAAGATACGGATTGTGGGTGTGCCTCCTCCTGATCGCTTTCCTTAATTCACTGCAGGCCACGTTATTGGCCTTGTTGGCCTCCTGAATAACGCCAGCCGTGCAGTCTGAAAGTGGTGCAATGAGCATCTTTTTTATTTTTTCTTTTCTTTCTTTCTTTCTTTTTTTATTTTTTTCTTTTTCTTCTTTCCGTCCTTCACTTCTTGTGTCTGGTGGACAGGCGTGTAAATATAAATGTATGCTTTTTTTATGTTTGGCGGTGATTGCCTGCGATGCTTGCAGCAGCGGCAAAACAGCTAATAATAATAATAATAATAAAAGGAATATATATATATATATATATATTTAGTATTTACTTCACGTATCTTTAAAAGCCAAACAAAACCCAAAGAAAAGAACAAAAACGAAAAAGAAGATATGTTTATATATATATATAGAGAGAGAGAGAGGGAGAGAGAGAGAGGGAACCAAAACAAAACACAAAAAAAAAGAGAAATGTGAAGCCAAAATAAACAGTTGAACATCACACGTTTCATCCGTCGTCGCCTTTTTTTTTCTTTTTCTCGTACCACTTCTACCCTCACCCCTCTAAGCCCTCGCCACGCGCCAGACACGAACCATGTTGTCGTCCCCACCGGAAGCCAGTAACAGAGCGCTGCTGCTGCTGCTGTTGTTGTTGTTGTCGTTGACGACCTCCTTGCTATCATCCAGAGCCCCCTTGACAATTGAACAGAATGCGACACTGTTCACATCCGCCTCATGAGCAGACGGCAACTCCGCGAGCACAGTAACGTGCACCTCGTTGTACCCACGTGACTGGTAAAGGCCCAGGAGTGTAATTTTATTGTCACCACTGCCGCACGCCACAATGGCACCGCAGTTGCTAGGGGCCCAACCAACCGTATAGATGGAACGCTCCGCAAAGCCAGTGGCCGTAACAATCACGTGAAACTTTCCTTCAGCGTTGCGCTTCCAAAAGGTCACGCTCTTATCGTCCGAACAACAACAGATGATGGGCTGGCATGTAGGTTGTGCCTCCCCTCCCTCTTCCTCTTCCTCCGCACGTAGGGTCTCAATGGACTGCTCGACAGGCTGCACAGCAACAGACCAGACCGTTTCATCGTGCCGCGTTAATGTCTGAAAGCAGTGCCAGTCATCTCGAATATGAGACTCAGCCCAAACCTTCACAGTATTGTCGTAAGAACATGAAAGCAGAAGTGGCTTCGCACCTCCATCGATAGGAGGTATCCAGGCACATGCCTTCACGTCTTGGGCATGTCCTGCAAGAACGCCAGCGCACTCAAATTCACCGACATCCACTCGGTCCCACACCCAAACAGTTCGATCGCGCGAACACGTCGCTAATGTGCTATCTGTTAGCCACGCCACGCACTTTACTTCACTTTCGTGTCCATCAAGGATGGCCTCCAATTCAAAGTCAAATCGGTTCACATCATCCGATGCCCGTTTCCAAACGGTTGCTGTGCGATCAAATGAAGCACAAGCGATGTAGTCACCGCTGGGACTCCATGAAATATGACGAACCGTTCGACTGTGTTCACCCGCCAATGTGTGAATGCACTCCCACGAAAGACCCTTCTGCGGATACTGCTGGTGTTGTTCATCAACAGCTTTTGCGTGTTGCAAACAGCTCCATAGCTTTACTGTTTTATCGGCAGAACTTGAGGCCAATACATTCGCTGTGGGGCACCAGGAAACACACCAAACGCGGTCTTCGTGGCCCTCTAGCACCGCGACAGGATCCACACGGAGGAGCGGTGGCGGATCAAAGGGCAAATTTAACGGCTTCTCTTCAGCAACACCAGTGTTATTCCCATTACCGGATGCAGAGGCAGGGAACAGCGGCATTCTTGCCTTTTAGCCTTATAGAAATTTTCCTATTTCACAACAAGAAAAGAGGCAAGTGACACACACACACTCAAAAAAAAAAAAAATAATAAAATAAATAAAAATCATTCCACACGCACACACACAAACAAAAAAAAACAAAATCCAAAGCAGGAACCAAGGTTGCGCCTATACTGTCTGTGTTCCTCGCTAAAACAAATGAATACAGGCATATATATATATATATATATATATATATATATATATATATATATATTTTTAAGCGGTTACAAGAAATAAACTCAATAGTCAGTATAACTAATACACCTTACACACACACACACACACACACAAAACATTATTAGGGGCACAAAAACAAACAAGAATTCTCTTCAAAAACATATCATCCCACATACACGTTTGGCCTAATCGCTATCATCAAACTGAAACGACCTAACACTAGTGTCCACCCCAGCAGCATAAAACTTAGCCTTATTTTTCTGTTTCAACTTGTTAAAATTCTTACCCTTTACCCGCATCATCTCTTGATTTTGCCGAAACGCCATGTGCTCGCCACCTGGTCGGTTATCTCTTAATTCATCTTTAACGAAAACAACCTTTGTGGGGTCAATACGTTGAAAACGACGTAATGCAGTTCCTCCATTGCCATTACTTTTTCGAGTGTTGTTAACGTTATTATCCTCCCACTCCTTACCCCCTGGCCCAGCTGACACGACTTCTGTCCGAACACTCTTTTTCACGGGTTCCTGTTCACCACAACATTCCGACCTCGGTGTCTTCTTCGGTGCTGGCCTCATTGCGGGCGACGCCTTGGCCTTTTGTGCCGGCTTCCGCAGGGGCGCATCATCATCGTCAGAGGAGCTGTCCGGGACGGCGGCCTTCTTCGGTGCTGGCCTCATTGCGGGCGACGCCTTGGCCTTTTTTGCCGGCTTCCGCATGGGCGCATCATCATCGTCAGAGGAGCTGTCCGGGACGGCGGCCTTCTTCGGTGCTGGCCTCATTGCGGGCGACGCCTTGGCCTTTTGTGCCGGCTTCCGCAGGGGCGCATCATCATCGTCAGAGGAGCTGTCCGGAATGGCGGCCTTCTTCGGTGCTGGCCTCATTGCGGGCGACGCCTTGGCCTTTTGTGCCGGCTTCCGCAGGGGCGCATCATCATCGTCAGAGGAGCTGTCCGGGACGGCGGCCTTCTTCGGTGCTGGCCTCATTACGGGCGACGCCTTGGCCTTTTTTGCCGGCTTCCGCATGGGCGCATCATCATCGTCAGAGGAGCTGTCCGGGACGGCGGCCTTCTTCGGTGCTGGCCTCATTGCGGGCGACGCCTTGGCCTTTTGTGCCGGCTTCCGCAGGGGCGCATCATCATCATCAGAGGAGCTGTCCGGAATGGCGGCCTTCTTCGGTGCTGGCCTCATTGCGGGCGACGCCTTGGCCTTTTGTGCCGGCTTCCGCAGGGGCGCATCATCATCGTCAGAGGAGCTGTCCGGGACGGCCGCATTGAGTTCCGTTCTGCACTGCTTTCTGGAAGGTTTTTCACCATCTGATGACGGATAGTCAAGTCGATTTTTTACTCCACGTTGTTGGGAAGCAATGAGTGTTTCTACCGTCGTAGCATTTGGGAGGAAGGACGGCTTGGAGATGTATGCTTCCTGTTCAAAAACGTGAGCAACGTCGGGGTAATGCTCCTTGAGGTACGTTAGAACAGCAGCGTTAATGGTGCCTGTCATGGCAAAAAATAGATACCCGAAGAATGAGTGCTTAAAAGAAAAAAAAAAGAAAAAGAGAAAAACAAATGAGTAATTCAGTCTAGTTGTTGCTGGCCAGAAGAAAAAAGAAGTCCTTTACAATTCCGGCTTCCTCATCGTGACGCCAGGGCTAGTTGCCCGGTATTGTCGGGGGAAGCCGAGAGCCAGCAATGTTCCCCTCATGGGGTCGTTGCTGTTGGCACGGGGCTGAAGACATTCGACCAGCGCCCGGACCAGCCGCACC
>NW_001849335.1:36582-66077 GCF_000209065.1 Trypanosoma cruzi
CCCAAAAAAAAAAAAAGATTTTTTTTTAATCCGCTCAATGGTCATCGCTGTTGTTGGAAGTGAGAGATAAAATAAGGCCAAATCGCACTTCAGAAGCGCCATTCCTTTGGCTATCTCGTGGCCAACCTCTCTCTCACCGCCCTTAATGACAGAACCACCGAGCAGTTTCTTGCGCTGGCCCATTTATGTGCATCCGACGCCGTCGAGGGCAACGGGAGCTGCTTCTCGGAGAACAACAACAACAAAAACAAGGGATGATGCGAAATAAAAATTGTTGGGGATGCTGCGCCATCCTCCTAAGGAAAACTACATCAGAGGAATCCCAGAGACCAGGCGTCGCTGGAAGTAAATCATTCCCGTCAGGTAAAACCCAAAACACATCACCCCTCTAACACTCAACACCAACGGCCACGTGAATCACAGAGCGCCGCTCAGCACAGCAAGCGGGGTGAGCTGCGCGTCCACCGCCATTATCTCCAGAAGCCGTCAGCCACTACTGGAGATAAAAAAAATGCCCACCTGCAGCATTTCCCACCAGAGTTCTTTTTTTTTTTTTGCACGTGCATGCATTTACAATCCGCCACTAAAGGATTCAATTGTGCGATAGAGAAAGAGAGAGCAATCAATGGCTGTGTGAGAGCGGCGGCTCATTATATCGATAAACAGTAATAGGCACCCATAAGTAAATCTAACGCGATGACGGAAAATAGACGGAAGACCACATCACGCACAACGCGGCAATTGCAGAAAGGCGCTTCCTTCTTCTCTCCCCACAAAAAGATATAGATATAAAAGCAAACAAACAAAAAATACAATAAGTCTCGTCTTATCCATCCAAGACGTGTCTTCACAAGTCGCTGACCTTCCTTTCGTAATGAAGCTCATCAAAGCTGTCGTCACTTTCGCCGTATTCATCGTCAAGTCGACGACGTGTCGTATCCTCCATGAGAGATTCAACGGAGGGCCTTGTGGCAACGTTATTCCGCGATGGATACAACAAAAAGTTGCAAAGCTCACAAGAAACTTCCTCGCGGTGCTTGTGTGGGCGATAATTGGGCGTCGTCCCGTTGATACGAGCGCGGTGAAACTCATCTCTCATGTAGTTTCTGTAGTCACGAAAGGAAGTTACACCCCCAATGGACGACGATTTCCGGGGACTGGTGTCAATTGGCGTGTGAAGAACCTCAGAGGGAACACCGTCGCGTAGAAAGGCACGAAAGAGCGGTGATGCTCCATACGTGTCATCTGAAAAGGAGCAAAAGTACCGCATCTCGTTCAAGTACTCCTCTTCCCCCACAAGGCGTCGCCATCTTTCCTCCTCCCGGCGCAGTTCTTCAGCCTCCACCACGGCAAGACGTCGCAGTTCGGATGCCCGCGCATCGTATAGCTCCTGCAAACGCCTATCTCTCCACCGTTTTGCTCTGCGAATGGCACGTGCCTTGGCCTTCAGCCTTTTCACCATTGGAGCAATGACGTTATCGTGTAACTGTTGAAAGGTAGACGCTTCTTCCGCAGCCACGGCCTGCAGCGCCACAAGAGCGGTGCACAGCAGTTCCGAACGCTCGCTGGCATCCCTCTCACGCTTGATGGCTATACGTTGTTTTTCTCGTTCCAAAGCCACGGCGGCCTCCCGTACAAACGCGTCCCGGAACGCAACGTAGCATGAAAAAGACTGAGAAATAAGAGAATCCCGCTGCTTTGCCTCTACCGCCTTCACGTTTCGTAGCACACCCTCCACCAAAGGGACAAGACGGGTACGAAACTCGCTCCACAACGTTCTTACGTCGGACTCCCGCTCTTTAATCAACTCCACACGGGAGTTCGTCTCAGCACGCAAAAACAACTTTGTTGACTCCAAAAAACGTTCGTATCTTTTGCGGCGTAGTTCCCCGTAGTACTGAGAAACACATCGGCGTATGCGCATATGCACACGAAAGATGCGTTGCAATTTAAGGGTGTGGCGCGAAACAAGCATCAGGCGGACATACGCGCGGGAGACAAAGGCAGCCACGTACCGTTCAACAACTGTCACCATGGTCTTCGCAATTTGTACCCGCCTGGATTCCAACATGCGATGTGCATCCGTTGAAAGAAACACACGAGAAGTTCCCAATTGAGCTGACTTTTCTCTGATACCGGCTGCCCGTAGTAAAGCCAAGCATTTGGCTTTAACTGTCATTTTTGTCCCAAGTGATTTTCTTGACTGAAGAAGGATATGATAATTGTGTGCAAATTCTTTGCATTTCAGACGGAAAGGATAGTTTGTCTGACGCTGTTTCAACGTACTGAGAACTCCGGTGGCAACAAGCTGCTCCAGTACCAATTTCCCGTCAAAAAGCCCTGCTTGTCTCCTTGAATGAGGGCGTATGCAGCGCACCCAGTTACACACACTGCTGGTCAACATTTCCATCAGTAGACGGAGTGAGTGACGAAAGTTTGAGACAACGGTGCAGCGCGAACCACGCAAAGGTGACGTGGGTGAACCGGGAGAGTACGTATCGCTCATAAGTCCAACCATTTCATCTTTCGTTCCTATGATTCCTCGAAGAACCCATGAAGTGGTGTCGTGCATCGTCTGCGCACACGAATCCTTCACGTAGTCATTGTTTTTCTCCACAAAACCATTAATGCAGTACTTGACGTCCCCCGCATAGTGCCGAATCGTGAAGCTGCTATCGTCCAAACGTCCTCTGTAGAAGTATGCAGAGGGGTTGTCCATTTTTTTTTCGCGATCCAGCACACTACGTGTCTTCTTCCCGGGTGCCGACTGATAATCGGGGAAAAAAGCCGATGTGACGGAGTTCAGGAAAACAAAGTCTGGATTTGTGCGTGAGCGCTCCACATCCAGCAGCGATGCGTCGTCTAGATGAGAGATGATGGAGTTCTTCGAGCCCTGCAAGAGAACTAGGCAAAGTTGATTATCCACAAATTCCGTGATGTTGGGTTCCACCCCCTCAGCACGCATCTCTTCCATGTCTAGAAGAAACATTTTCTCCGTGTATTGTCGTTGCAAGGCCTCGTTGGCAAGATTGATACAAAATTGCTCCAGCGAGTTCACCTGGAAGTCCTCAAAGCCAAAGATGTCGAGGAGTGCGATCCACGTCGTCGGCTCACGATGGCTGAAAGGCGGCAGACGGTCCACACCTGTTGGGGAGCTTTCATATTGGCCAAAGTCTGCACTACTCAAGGTGGCTGCGTTAATCTTCTGGATGACAAAAAGAAAGAGTTTGGAGTAGAGAAATTTACAGATACTGTTGCGTTGGTCTCCGGCCTTTTGCACCGAAAGTTTTTTTGTCAAACAATCGCGGCCAACAACGACGGTACTTGTCGTGAGGCACTCCACGAACGCCTCTGGCTCGGGCAGGAGCAGTAACTGACCAGCGACGAACGCTGCGGTCTGCGCGTCCCCGTCACTCAAAAGGGCCGAGTCGTCGATCCGCCGCATCTCAAACGTGATGTTCTGCAGGTGCAATATGGATCCCACAATGCTCCACAGTGTGTCCTGCTCCTCCTCGGAAAACCCGATGCTCGTCAGTGCCGCCTGCAGAACCTGAAAGTCCCTAGCGTCATCGATGCCGTTGTTCTTCAGTGAGAGGCACCCGCCTTTGCCCAACAACACAAAACTGCGAGCATCGCCAAGTCGAAGCCTCTCCCGCATGGCCCCGTCAGCTCCGGCGACCAGCTGATAAAAGACATGATACACACGTTCGTCTGCCCCACACGTGACGGCCCGTGAGCGCTCCAGCAGAAATGGTGTGACACGCAAACCCATCATAACCCCGTCTGCATCAAACTGAACCTCCATAAATTTACCAAACCGTGAACTGTTGTCATTCTTCACAGTCTTGGCATTTCCAAACGATTCCATCACAACACTACTCATCTGTACCTTTTCACTGATGCGTTGCATACGCTGGCTCACAGCTACATCTGTTGCCACACGCTCAGACGCCGCACATAAATACTTCAGCATCTTTTTGCACGCTTCGGTTTTCCCACTACCACTTTCCCCCGAAGCAATAATGGAATGGTTTGCCTGCCGTGCACGCATCTCCACATATGCTCGATGTGCCACACTCCAGACATGAGGAGGGAGGCCTGAGGGGAGCTTTGCCGTGTCGAGGTGATCAAGATACAATTCCATGCAATTATCCGCCTGTGACGCAATGACCTTGAAGGGATTCACTGAAAGCACCATTTCTCCAATGCGCATGTAAGTTAGATCCCTGGCGTGTCGATTCCTCAGCACATGAAGTAGGAGCGCATCATGCAGTTCGGGCATCTCCAGGAGATCGTCTGGAAAGGAGTCAAAAACCCCCGGGGTGGTTGGAAGAAAAAGAAAGTCCGCATTCACAGGAACACTGAAAGTCTCGCCGGACTTGCAACGGACAGTTGCCATTTTCCCGTCATGCTGCTCCTCCATGCTCGCAACCACAGCCAGCTCCCAAGCCCGAATAGGGTGGAAGAAAAATACCATCTGGCCAATCAAAGACGGTCCCATCCCATCGCTACTGCCCACTTCCATCTTTGTGGCAAAAACAAAAACAAAAACAAAACAACAGCAGAAAATGTGTCTGGATAAGGACTTCTCTTCTATTCCTACGGAGTAAAAGTACAACAATGGAAGATCACAGCTTCTTTCAGCGTTTCAGAATTCTAATTCAGAGGAGGTCCGCTCAGCACCCACAAACAAAGAGGGATTCAAAAGATATGTGGCCATGCTCAATGGGCTCTCGCTGTGAACCCATGAATTGACGAGTCCTCAGGGTCCCGCAACAACCGGATTCCTCCCGCGTAAAGGGCAGTGGCGGATGGGTCGGTTGCGAGGGAAAAAAGAACCGCACTCCCCGCGGCCCGATGCATTAATAGTGGAAAACAGAAAACAATTAGCACGCACACACGCACACACACACACACTCAACGACAAAGGATGGTCAAAAAAAAAAAAGATGCCGTATTATCTCCTTCAGCCCCATCAAGAGGCATATTTCTTTCCAGAAGCTTTAATTAAATGAATAAAATAAATAAATAACCCACCTTCAAGCCGCAAAGAATGACACTGCAATTTTCCACGCAGGTGTCTACAACCCTTAAATCCAAGAAAGTTCACTATTTCTAAACTAAAGTAAATTAGTAAATACGCATTTTTGACAAACCCAGGTGAAACACCCACAAAGATAAACATCAGTTTTTCTTGAATTCAAACACAAGTCGTTAGTTGTTAACCCTGAATAATCTTCTGGGTCGCTGGCCGAATCCTGCAGTTTATCAATAATAGGAACCAAACAAGGTAGGAATGAGAAATGGAAGAATGGAATAAGAGTGGGGATCCACCATATCCTCAAAACGTAACACCAAGTAAATATATATTTATATATATATCATCCGTTGGCCACAATTGTGGCCCATTCACTCTATTAGGATAATATATATATATATATATATATATTTAGTTCCTACTTACGAAGTGGCACACTTTGGGATCTTCCAGCCACAAGACCCCGCCGCGAGGTGGGAATCAAAAGGGAGTGGGCGAGAAGGTAAAAATAAAAATAAAAAATAAAGAATTAAATAGCCACTATCGGTTCCCTGCCCCACTAAAGTCGTATTCTTCCCAAAAATTCATAAGACAGAAAAGTGTCGTAAAGAAGCGCATTCGTTTTATTAGGATATATAAATTAATTAAATTCTCCAGTTCCCCCGTGATCATTCTCTTCACAAGCTCCTATAAACCACGTATCAGGGGCTTCAGATGATGTACTAAACCATATTTTGGCCCATTGGATATCCAAGTTTTTTCATCTGGTGCTCATTTTGAGCCAGTATACATCCGATTGTGGCACAGTAGGCGATGTCCGCTAGCATTTTTAGAGAATCATTATTAAAAATGATGGCCAATATACTCAAAACACATGAACAGCAAATAACAGCCACATCACAACAATCATTCTCCAGATTATAGTGCTGAAGTACCATGAAACGATTGCCGTGCACTGCGCATGAAAGACAAAGAGTGGCCTCTAGGCACATGCAACAAGGCTCAACTCCTTTACCAGAAAAGCAAGAGAGATCTCCACACAGTCCGGCGCAGCAGATGTAACGTGACCAGTCACCAAGTAATAGCCTTTTGCGTTGCATGATGGTACAACAGCAAGGACAAAAACACGCACCTAAGCAGAAACACGGCTCATTACAAGGTGCAAGGATCATACTTGTCGCCCATTTGTTCGAGCCCTCCCAGTTCTCAACCTCACTGTAATCGGCCGGCGCGGTGTAATCGAAGTACGATGTCTGAGCGGGCAAGGCTGGTGTATTAGTATAAGGCAATGCATTACCGGATGCTGGTTTCCCGTATTCTGGCTGAGGCGGTCCGTATCCTGGCTGAGGCGCCCCGTATCCTGGCTGAGGCGGCCCGTATCCTGGCTGAGGCGGCCCGTATCCTGGCTGAGGCGCCCCGTATCCTGGCTGAGGCGCCCCGTATCCTGGCTGAGGCGCCCCGTATCCTGGCTGAGGCGATCCGTATCCTGGCTGAGGCGGTCCATATCCTGGCTGAGGCGGTCCATATCCTGGCTGAGGCGGTCCATATCCTGGCTGAGGCGGTCCGTAAGAATAAGGGTAGCTGTTTCCGTCTGATTTCATCCTGTTTCACTTCTTGCAGTACAGGAAAGGAGTCGGAGGCAAAAGTAAAGAAAAGAAAAAGACAAAAGAAAGTCGTATCACCTCCATAAGAGTTGTTTTTTGGTTGTGCAGCAACAGCAACAGTAGACGGTAATTTATATAACTGACATTCGCCAAACTTCTTTTCTTGTCATTGTTTATCCAACACCTCACGTTAAGCCCAGCCATATATATATATATATTTCTTGACTAGAACCGCGCAACATAATGAATGTGATGCATTTGTCTTTACGCCTAGGCACGACCGAGAGGCCGACAACGCCACTCGATGGCCATTGGTTAGAATCTGAAAAAATTTCGATACCCCCTTAATTCCAAAGTCAGGGTTGACAAGTACCAAAGGCCCAAGACCACGCTCGTTCCCCATGATTGCCATCATAGTCAGCCTTTCCCAGGCACCATTATTAGCGAGGCAAATGAACGGAAAGGGGGCGCGGTACACAGCATATAACGTAAAAACAAAAATATAAGAGAAGTCAAGAACTTTATTGGCTGCCCCCCATGTATTCAAATCTCTTCTCTTCACGTTATTTCATGGTGGCTTTCACAATGAAAAAACATCCACAGCAATTAATGGACGGGATTGAAGTTTTATGGGCAACAGTGCGGTCTTCTTGTTCTTACCGTGAAGTCCCCTTTTATAACTGGCCAGCGTGCTTTTCATTTACAGCCGTGTGGGGCCACGATTCTGTCGAATTGTAAAAGACTTCTTTAACAGTTAAGAGAGCCTCTTTGCTCCATGTACTTGCCTCTTCGCCGCTATCCTCCTCACTTACCAACAAAAATCGAAAAAGCAACAACAATGGATTGCACCTCATATAAAAAGAAACAATCCAAAAATAAAAAGAAGAGAAGAAAATCACTCGAAAATGAAGCAAAAAAAGGGGTAAAAAAGGACAAGAGAAAAAGTGGGAGGTACACGGGTACGCCAAAACCATAAAACTCATCTCTTTGACACCCCCCTATTCCAAACACATACACACACACACCACTAGAAACACATTAACGGTTAAACCTACGCTATGGGAATAAGCTGTCGCTCAATCACTTCGTACACCTTATTATGAGTTTCTTCACGACTTAGACGTGATCCTGCGCAATCACAGCAGTCCGTATGAAACCAGTTGGACATGTTTTCACAGCACCACAGGTATGTTTTTCTGACATTTTCCTTGTATGCGCGCTGTGCAGTCTCATGAATGTCGAGTGATCCTCGGTTCGGATCCACCTTCATGGCAGAGAACGCAGCATGTGGAGGGAGATCAAGGTAAAGGACCAGGTTTGCTGGAGGAAGCCGGAGCCACGAGACCTCCATCAATTGGAGATGGCCAATAAATCCAGCTCGTTCTTCCTCTGGGAACTTTGAAGCCTGATGTCCACAATTTGCCGTGTAATACCGATCCAGAACAATCTTCGTCCCACGGCACATCCAGTACTGAAGCTCAGGCAAAAAAGCAAAACGATTCATGGAAAATAACAAACTAAACAGCTTGGGATCCAGATCTTGTATTCCGCCCTTTTTTCCTGACAGAACCTCACGAAGAAGCTCACCATAGCGATTTCTTTCTGAAGGGAATTCAATACTTGAGACACGGTGTCCCTCATCCACAAGGCGGTCAACTAAAAGCCTCGCTTGCGTTGCCTTCCCCACCCCATCCCCACCCTCAAATACAATTACTTGGCTCACGCTTGCGTTGAAGGAAAAAAATGCCTTCACAGCCAGGAGCTGTGCCTGCAAAAGGCCGCCCGAGAGATCCACATGGAGGGAGGAAATGGTCTCCAGCAAGGGGATCGAAGTGGAGGCGATGCTGCCTTCTTCAAGTGACAGAACAGCTATACGTCTACGGAACAGAGCGTAAACAACGCCCGCATCCTTCAAACTCCCCTTCTCTGTGATGAGGCATATAAAAGTATTGACTGTTTCTTGTTGCTTATTCTTTCGACGTAATACCTGGACTACTGAATTGTGGCAATTTACAAGTTCGACGGAATCCCCCACGGTGGCTGCCTCCGAGGCAACAGCAGTACAAAGCGCTTCGCTCCGGACGTCCAGAAAGACAACAATCTTCATCCTTTCTACCTAAAAAAAAAAAAAAAAAAAAAAAAAAAAATAGAAATGATAAAAACAATCATATGCTCCATGGATACACAAGTAGAAAAAAAGGTGTGTGTGTGTGTGTGTGTGTGTGTACTGATGACGATGGGCCTAACTTTCCCTCAAAGGGGAAGAAAAAATACACACAGCAAGCTCTTTTACCTTAATTTATACCACTGATGCCTGCATTGGGCAGCAGCGCGACGCACCACGCGTTTATGATCAGCCAGCAAAATCTGTGTTAGATGCAGTACCCCTTCTTTCTCCCTTGCAATGATTCTTTTATAATTTAATTCATCCTCGTTATTCGTGGCAGTTAACTGAACGGCAAACATAGCTACCTCCGACAGCAGGCGTAGGGCTGTGCATCTTGCCTGTAGGTCTGAAGACCGCACAGCACTCAGCAACATCTGAAAGAGAGCACCATCATTTGTCAAAATCCGTTTCATGAAAAAGACTTTGGAGTCTATGCGAAGGAGTACACAATCCAAAAGTTGCAAAATGCCAATAACATGACCTTCGGACGGTTTCTGTCGTGCCAAATTCTCGCATACTTCCAGAATGCTACTCCAATCAAACTCCAAACCAATTGCCTCTTTTCCAAGAAGTTGAAGAATAACATTCAATACTTTATCTGGCATAGGGATGTTGCTAGTTCGTACGGCCTGAATAAAGGGAACAAGAAGGGTAACACATTTATTCGAGCCCAATGATGGCGAGAAAAAAGTGGCTGTCAAAACTTCATCAATGTCTACACCACTACAAATTGCGTCCAGTAACCTTAATATTATACCCTTCACCTCACCATCCATTGCTAAGCCAGCCTTTATTAGACCACGGGCTGCAGCTGCATGCACGGCAAGCTGAAGCTCTGGATCTAGGCCTCTTGACCTTGTTAAGAAACCCTCTAAAGCGTTTGGCGCGTGGGCGCATATTGCCGACACGCCTTGTATCGTTACGCGTCGAAATTCTTCTTCCTGAACGGCATTCAACATCTCCGTTACCCAGTGCTCCAGGGTCTCTGAAACATGAAGCACATCCGAGTCACAGGAAGAAAGCAGAGCGATCACCAATATGCTCCACCTTTTTCCGTCAACCATCTGCAGCACCGTTTTCTCAATTGAACATAAAGAAATACGCACAAGCAGTTCACACAAAAATTCCAAACTCGCGGGCAAATTTTTCAAAACCACGATTTGCAACAAATGCAAAATATCTTCTTCTGAAAAGTCTGCATTTTCTGAAAGAGCACGCCTGCACAAAGAAAACACATCTGATTCAGAAAGCCGTGATTCAACCAAAGACCGTAAAGGATTTAACAAAAGTTCCATGGCCAAAAGAGCGACAGGAACAGAAGACATCAAAAGAGCATTAAAAAGTGTGATAATCCCAGTAGCGTTGAACTTCGTTTCTTTTTCAAGTAAATGAACGATAGCATTATTCAAACCATTCCCCTCAAGATGACCAATACGAGAAATACATCGGGCAACCTTAATGTGAATTTCCTCATTGCCCTGTAAAGAAATCAACAAGAGATTTTCATACGACAACTGAACACTCTCCACAGGCATCCATGGATGCAGATATACATCCAAACTCAATAGGGATGAAAGTAGTTCACACATGATGATCTTTGAGGAAGATTCAGCCATTTTTAGGGCCAGTAATAGGGTTTCCACAAGCCGGAATAATTCTGGGGAGCTCAACTCCAGACTTCTCTTCACGTCATCCAGAGTTGACGACAATCCATGGTGCACCTCATCGGTGGTACACAGATCTAAAATGCCTGTAAAAACAGCTGAAAGAATAATAAAAGCATTTTCTTTCCCACCATCAATCTCGTTCAAATTCATTAATAGCAACGGCAAAAAATGAGACAGAAGGGAAGTACCACAAGAAGCATCACTGCGGGCTAAATGGTAAAACATGGTAGCGTATGCAGAACATGTTGCACTTCCAGAATTCAAACTTGTTAAAGCACCACTAATTGCTGGTTCTATCCAGGAAGCTATGACTGGGGATAAAACCCCATGAGATCTTTTGCCAATAAAACTCAAAAGATTCATACAATCTCGTATGTATGAGTCCCCCTCACTAAAACCCAGAGATACACCCTTAATAACTTCATTCCGTACGTGACTTACGACGGGAAGTATATGGGGACTCAAATCGTTCATGTCGTGTGCCGATTCAGGAGAAAATAATTCCAAAAGGACGGCTATGGACTCCTGCTTCACAAAAGATGACGGAGACGACAACCTTGACAAAGTAAATGAAACGCAGGGATCCAAATAAAGTGGGCAAGTCATACACCGAGTAAGACTTCGTTTCAATTCCTCTCGTGTCACACTGCACCCTGGTGGCCGGGAAAATACTACTGGAAAATAACTAGAAATACTGTCAAAATATTGTTCCTTTAGAGGAACAATGTTATTTTTATCAACAAAAAAACTCAAAAAATAGTAGAGCTCAAACATATGCAACACAAGTTCCGGCTCCCCTTCCTCGTCCATGGCTTCCAGAAGCAAACAGAGAACGGGTGTGGTAAGCCATGACACGGTGGCCTCTGAAACCATGTATTTAAGGATTTTAAATCCACTACGCCGGACTCTTGTTGGCAAAGCCTGTAACCTAACATTGGGTAGAAAACCATTAGCTAACTCTGTAAAAACGATCTTACTACAAGGCCGCTGGGAAGACAAATATTCAATAACTCTCGTAATACATTCCACGGAAGTTTCAATTGTCTGCAAAGAGGAAAGCTTTTCTAAAAAAAATTTCAGTACGACGACGGCCTCTTCATCTAGTAGAGTTTTTCGTCTTGTTGTGGCCAGGCTCAAAACAAAAAGCGCTTCAATAATATGTTTCTCATCTGTAAGATATCTACTCATCATGCGGCACAACTGAAGAAGAGGCACTTGCCGTAGCTTCTCAAAAGTTTCCTCATCGCAGTTGAGACCCATTGAAATGGCTCTTTCAATTATATTATCTACTTTTTCTCCGGACATAGATGGCATTGTGTTGCTCTACACCCACTCTCCCTAATACCCTTTCCTTTTTTTTTTTTTTTTCCTTTTTGTCTTTTCAATAAAAACGACAAAAGAAAGGCTTTTCAAGCTTGTAGGTTTTATTTTAAAATGGATTTATTTCCGACCATTCAAACGCCCAAAGCAGCCAATTCATTCAGAGAGATTATGCAATCAGGAGGGCAAGACACAGATCCTTTGTGAATCACTTACACATACGGCACATGTGCCTGATGCCAAGCCTGTAGAATGTCTTAAATAAACAGATGGTAACTTAATTGTGCCAATACAAAGTGGTTGCAAAATAATTTCGGTTGACTTGAAAGTATTAGGGGCCAGGCAGAAACTCCACTGAGTTCTCCCGTTCATTAAAAAGCAACCGTTGTTTTTTTCCATCAATAACTCACAGTTTTGAAAATTCTCTGTCTTGTTGGTGATATCAAAGGAAATCAAAATTGGGGAACCAATAATGGCAATTGAAGGACCCCTCAGAGACAACACAAACGGGGTATCTTCCACTTTCACTTCAGGTAGGGGAAAATCAGAGATAATATGTTGTGCTCCGTTTCCTGGGGCCAAAATCATTCGAATAAAGCCCAAAGAAAATTTTCCTGCATTCAAAAGACGAAATTTAATGCTCAACGTCAAGACTTCCAAATGCTCAACGTGACAAGGAAGCAAGCTAACTACCACCGACGAAAGTGAAGCATCCTGAGTGCAAACAACATCCAAATTTTTCACCATCAATCCTTGAGGTGCACGGCATTCCATAGAGGCCAAAAGAATAATTTCTTCCCCCTTTGAAGAAGCAAAGTTATCGGAATGATCTTCTCTTTCTGTGTGAGCAATATATACAAGAGAATCTCGGTTACTTTGAATCGTTGGAACATCGTCTCTCGTACTATAACGTGGATGAACCAAAGTAAACCTTTCATGTTGTATGGATACCCGAGAGAATTCTGGCACACGGAGAGTGGTTTCGGATCCCACAATCACATCACCCTTAATTGGTGTCACCATCCACGGCAAGACCTTCAAAAAAGTATAGGTTGTGGAGAAGGGATAAAAAACATTCAGCTGAATTCTTTTTAGTATCTCCACGTCTGAATAATTTCCTGATTTGTAATAAAACAAAATAGGAACCATGTATTTTCCAGCCCGAAGACAACGGTAATTCAGTGTGACATATAACGGATGATCACAAGAAATAAAGGCAATATTATCCAAAATGACAGTGCGATATCCCTTTCTAAGACCCTCACCCATTTTCATTTTTTTCTCTTGACATGCATCCCAAACAAATTCGTACAAACTGGGGACATCGTGTATTACAAGAGTACCATTTCCAGTTAAATCCTGCTTCGAATTTACCACAATATCAAAATTTACTTCCTCTCCTTCAATTCCTGCAATGTTCCTCGGGACCTCGATATCGACTCCACACACCGGTCGGACTATGGAAATCCACGGCTTATGATACAGTAGCCCAGAAATACTTCCAAGCATTTCCGTCCCTCGTAAAAAGGGGTTTCCACCCAGTGATTTCTCAAGCCTCCACTCAACATTTATTTGTATACCAGCACAATTTACACGCCCTCGGACACTCTTACAATGGTAAGTTCCCGGTTTATCAAGAGCCAAAGTGAGAGAAGCAGAAGAAGGTGTATTTGAACTCAGTTTTAGACCTTTATCTGAGACCAAATACATACTTAAATCCTCCACCCCATCACTGGATAACCAAGAAACCACAACATACAGCGAATCCACAATAATCATTTCGATTGAGGCAGTAAAAAGTGAAAATTGTATTTCGGTCTTAGTCGCACAAACATGATGTTCATCTTGAAATCTACATAAGATTGTGAATGGTGCAAAATGACCTCTTCTTGGATATGACAGGCTAAAATGATTCAATTTGTTTTGTTTCATCAATTCCGTAAATTGCTTCATATAATTCTTTTGTTCCATCCCTACAGCGGGCCCAAAGCAAAGCGACACATATGAGAAAAGAACATCTTCCCGAATATTCTCTTTGAGATTACCGCCAGTAGATTGCATGGCACACATCCAAATTTTATGTACCGCCTCAGCTTCCTTGTATGTTCCAATACGTAGTCTTCCAAACCTCTCCAAACAAACGAATACCTGTTCCCATGCATGAAAGCTAGCATGAACCCCAACAGAAATATAAAACGCGTCAAGAGACAAACTGTTGTGTGATTCAATTTCACTCAGTAAATCCTTCACACGTACTGATAAAGTTCTCATAGAATTATTACTATAGAAGATGCAATTGTGTGATTCCAGGTGACATTCTGTACCAACAAAAACGGGAGCTACAGTGTGTCTTTTCGAGGAACCAGATGGCTGGTTTAGTTTAATAGCTTCCTCAAATGCCCCCATTGCTGCAAAAAGATAATCTCGTCGAGTCTCATCAGCCACATAACGACAATTTCTTAACAACCATTCATAACATTCCCCTACAAGTATGAGTCGAAGAAACCCAGCCATAGGCTTAAATTCAGGTGAACCGCAAGGAATAGCCCTTCCAATCCACATAATATGGTCCTCACAAAGTCGACAATACATATCATCGGAAGAAATAGCCGATTCCAAAGCAACAATGTGTAATACACGAAAAAGAAGAATGGTACCACAGATACGCAGCTCCATCGCTGGCCAGAACGGAGCAATCTTTCTTAGCGTTCTATAAGCATTTTCAAAGTGTTTTTGGGCGTTTTTTGTATCATTCAAAACAAGACAATGCCAACCGAGTTTGAAACCACGTCTCACCAAAGGGTAACTCGGCTCAAGTTTAGAATTTTTTAGACGCGACATTTCATCTTTATGGTACTTTGTAGCTAACCCCACTGCCATTTGAAACAGTTTTTCTGCACTCTCCTTCCCCATTCCCGATTCATACAGGGGCAAAAAATTCTTAAAATCACTACCAAAAAACATCTTCAAATCATATTGCAGTTTTTCAATCTGCGCGGTAGAGTTCGCACTTGTTCTCATCGTATTTTCAGTGACCAGGGCGATAATAACTTTGCTACGGAAACTACGCGTATATTCCTTTAACTGGCTACAAACGCCAGATAACCAAACTTCATCTATCGCCGTTTCTCCCAGCTGATCCCAGTCCAAACAAACAAGAACACAGCTACATCTTAATCGGAGATGCTTTGAACACCAATTGCTCTTCAGTATACCCGAAATTTCAGCACCTAAGCTAACATTCACGCCTTTATTTAAAAAAGCTTTTACATCCGAAAAGTAGTTAATCCGAAAACGCACGCGAGAATCAAAGAAATACGATAAACCCTCAGCAATCCGAAGATTTTTTCTACCGAGTACCGCAAGAGAAAAAGACGGATTGGCATCCAAGTAGTCCCGATAGGCATCATCATTATAGAGTTGAGAAAGAAATTCCATTCCAATAACTTGAACATCTCATTCGCAAAATAAAACAAAAGTTGTAAAAGTAAGAAGAAAAAAATACATCGCAAGAAAATTCGCAAAAGCATTAAAAAAAGAGATAAAGTAATAAACAGTATGGAAGAACCCACAAAACAAAAAGAACAAAGAAAGAAAGAAAAACAAAAACAATGACAACACAAATAAATTTATCTCGAAACCTGCACAGACAAATTCAAGATGTACGAAAGTTCAGCACGACGAATGCCAATGGATCCTAACGAAAACGTAGTGCTCACTCCCTCTGTTTTTAAATGCGCACACCATAACAATCAATAATTGCCAACATCGCTGGCCATAAATAGCCGCGGCCTGGCCCTACCAAGTGCCATTGTCACCATCAAAGATTGAAAAAACTTCCCGTGCAAGGCGCGAGGCCCCTCTCTTTCCCGAAGCGGCGGCGGAAGCGCGTCCTCTTTCACGTCGCCTCGCCTCGCAACGTGGGGGAAAACGCCGCCTTTATTATTATTGCCGGCCCGTGGGTGATAGAACTCATCTAAAGAAAAGCAATGAAAAAACCATATAACACGTCTGCCCGCTGGCTCTGGAACAACTTCGTCCGTAATTGCTGGGCCGGTTCCTGGGGCGTGTGGGGCAACTCGTATGGTCGAAAAGGGTATGGCGTTCGCTGTGGCCTCACCACCGTAACTATTGAGGGAAGGGAGGTGCTGCTTGTTACCACGCCGGTGTATTTGGAGTAGAAAAAAGGGTAGGGGTCGGCCTCATCTTTGGGTGACGGACGGTGCACGTGTGCATGATGCTGGGCCGATATCCGATGCAGCTGATGACGCTGCTGCCAGTTCCCTGCTGTATAGCAGTGGGGGCGATCCGATTTTACTGTACGAGAATAGGAGTGAGGGGTCATACGGTCTTGTTGCCGTGCACGTGGCTACGCAGCTGGAGCGGATAAAGACTGTGGTGAAGAGGTAGCAGGAGTTGGATGAAGCCTTAAGAACGTGCAGACCCACTGCCACTATCGACCCGGTGAAAAGGGGCATGTGTATTTGTCCCATTCTTACTGACGGGCTTGTTGGCTATTTGTCTGGTCTGTCAGCTGGGAGTGAGTTGATGGACGAGTACCTCTGCGTGAACGCGACTGTTCATGGGACGGTGCGAGGGTTCTCCAATGGAGTGACGTTTGAAGGACCCGGAGCAGGGGCGGGGTGGCCTGTTGCCCGAAGTGGAGAGAATCAACCGTACCATTTCGTACACAAAAGGTTCACTCTAGTGGTGATGGCAGTCATCCACGATGAGCCGAAGAAACGCACCTCCATTCCTTTGATTCGTGTGGTGATGGATGACGGGGACAGGACTGTGCTATTTGGTGTGTTTACACCCATGATGGGAGGTGGATGACTGTAATTCATAGTGGCGGTAGACAAATACTTCCAACAGGGTGGGACCCAGGAAAACCGTGTCAGGTGGTGCTGCGACACGACACGGGCAATTTGGATTTGTACATTAACGCGAGGGTGGCTTACTTTGGCACCTACAAGGGGTCTCTTCTCCAAACAAACAGTATTTCACACATCCAATTCCACGGGAAGAGTGGGGAAGTTGCAGAATCCAGCCATTTGTCACTCTCCAATGCCCGTTTGTATAACCGAGGACTCAATTCCAAGCATATGAGATGGCTCATGGTCGGCGAGGCAGGCCCAAAATACGATGATGGCAGCTCTTATTCTGCGAGCGCATCGGAGGAAGGAAACAAAGGTGGCGGTTTCAAGCCAGAGATTTCATCGAAGAAGCCAAATGAAGGTTCCAGCTTCATGTATAAGAATGCGTCTCTGAAGCTCTTATTTCTTCGGGGGCGTTGGGGCTTTGCGACTTTTTGCTGGTTTTAAAACTGTGGCGTTCTGTTTTTGTTTTGAAACCTAGTGTTTCTGCGTGTTCTATTTTTAAATATTGTATGCATGTAGTGGTTACTTTTGATTTTTATATTTTATATTTTATTTTTTAAAAGAATTCATGTAAAAAGTAATGTTATGGTTTCAGTCAGGGATTACCGACGTGGGGTCCTGTTTTTTCCCTTTTTTTTGATGTTGTAGTCTTGCGAAAACGAATGGATATAATGAGTGGTTCCTTTCTAAAGATTACTGGAACTGGTGGCACTTTGCGCAGCGCCGATGCGTGTCGGTGAAAATTAAGGGTGAGAGCTGGGAGAAGCAAAGAATAGATTTTCACTTTGGAATATAAGTGTTTTATGAAAGTGAAGTTATAAGCAGATTAAATAAATAAATAAATACATATTTTTTAGCCCACATAGAAAGCCAACTTTAGTGATCCCACAGGGATCTTTTGGGATGACTTTTATCTACCTGTTTTGATCCGTTTTTTTGAATGTGCATGAAAATAGCGTTGAGTAAAAGCTCTGCCATTTTTCTCTAGAAAAAAAATAATTGTTTTTTGGCATTTTCATTTTACTTGGACTGCTGTGCGATAAATAGTGTAACCAGTTTTTTTTCTTCTATTTTCCGTACTGGAACTCGGTTATTTCCCTTTACTTTTTTGTGCAAGCTCACATGCATTACCTTTTTTTTTGTTCTTTGCGTGCCTGCGGAAAAACAGATATCTACAATTAGACGATATATGCATTATGATGCAGCTGGATGCTCTTCTCGCACTCTGTACCAGAAGTTACGTGTGGTTTTTTGCTTCCGTGGCCAGGGAAGGAGGAGAGCAAGCGCGCACCGCGAGTCTCTTTTTCTCTTGGGGAAATAGCGCACTCCGTGTGAACTCATGGAGTGAAGCGCCGCGTTATAGCTGGATGGATGGAGATCCGCTTCCGCTTGTGGCTCATTGGGTGATTGCTCGCTCCGTGTGCGTTGTATGCCGGCAGCGGGCTGTGGCCGTATCCCGTTGGCCGTGGGATTGAACTGGAGGCGGTGGCGCTGTGTCTCTTCTTCTCTTCCATTGGTGTGTGGCTGCTGGCGGTGTGTGCGTTTGTTGTGTGGAGGGCCGAATCTTCTCACCCGCGGACTGACGGCACTGCGATGGTGCGTGTGTGTGAGGGCTGGTGTGGAGTTGCCGGCCAGTGCGAGGGCTGTGGCGATGCTTTTCCCGCCTGTCGTTTGTTTCTTCCGTGTGTTGTGCTGCCTTTTGCTTTTTTCCCCCTCTCACCCTTTTCTCCTGTGTTCCTGCGTGGAGTGGCCGCATGCTCACGGGCCATGTTGATTGTGAGTGCCTCCTGACGGCATCCGTCTCCCTCTCTCTCCCTCCGCCTGTCTGTCTGTCATTCCCTGTTGTGTGTGGCGTGTTGCACCGCGTGAGGGCTGGCCCGCACACACCGACGGCCCGCCGTGACTTGCAGTGTTACTGCTCTTTTCTGTGGGCGATGGCTCTCCGTGCTGTCCCTTCCGGATTGTCTCGTGCCCGCTCTCTGGGTGGGTGCTCTGCTCTGCTCTGCTCCTCACTGACCTTTCTGGTGTATTGCCGCTGTTGTCTGTTGCTCCCCTCCAAGAAGGAAGTTACTACCAAGCGCTAATCACTACTGTGAAACTCGAAGGCTCTGAAAGGACCAACAACATCACACACACACCGCCCACACACATATTTATATGCTCTCACGTGTTGCTGCAGTGAAGGCACCCCGCACACACAACCGTCGCCGCGTGACCGGATCCAGCGGAAGGAGGAGGGAAGGAAGAGAGAGTGAGCCGCAGAGGCTCAACATGTCCCGGCATGTGTTTGATTCTGCGGTGCTGCTCCTCGTTGTGATGATGTGCTGCGGCACCTGTGGAGCTGCGGCTGCTGAGGGCAGTATTCCAGGGAATGCCATTGATCCGTTCACAGTGACGACGCCGGTATCATTTGCTAATTGGAAGGAGTTTAAGGACGGAAGCAAAATCACCTCGCTCCGTGTTCCTGGCCTCGTTAAAGTGGGTGATGATGTATTTGCCGTTGCTGAAGCGCAGTGCGGGGAAAGGAATGGAGCCGGCAGCTGTGCTGGGATTTTCTCAAAGCACCTGGATATAAGTGATGACTCAATGGATATTTCTACGTCGGATACAAGTTTGTTTTGCATGCAACTTGTGAACACTGCCGCGAATAGTTTTGGGACAACGGAATTGTTGCGACCAACGACACTTGTACTTGGGGACAGTGTTTATATGCTCCTGGGAAACTACAGCCGTACAAAGCCGCAGGTTGAACGCACGAATGAGAGGGGCCTTTTACTCGTGAAGGGAACTGTAGCTGTTGAGAGTGGAAACAACAAGAAACTTGTGTGGAATGAGACCCATTTGGTGAAGCCTCAAGGCAAAGGAAAATCTGTTTTCTTGACCGAATTTTTGGGTGGCGGAGGCTCGGGTGCTGTGTTGCGTGACGGCTCGCTTGTGTTTCCCATGCAGGCCAAAGACAAGGATGGAACGAGCTTTTTACTGTCCATGAGTTTTGACCCGTCAGACAAAAAATGGGAGCTTTCACGCGAGACGCCTGGTAACGGCTGCAGGGATCCAACCCTTGTGAAGTGGGAAAAATACGAAGGCGACAACGAAAGACTCTTCATGATGGCTCATTGTGCTGGAGGCTACTATGACGTTTACATGTCCACTCCTCATGGAGTCAATTGGTATACTTCGGGTGAGCCAATTACCCGCGTGTGGGGCAACTCACACAATCGAACAGGGTACGGTGTCCAGAGCGGATCTACCACCGCAACCATTGAGGGAAAGGAGGTGATGCTCATCACCGCGCCGGTGTATCCAGAGGAGGACAATGAAGGTGGAAAAGGTCGGCTCCATCTTTGGGTGACGGACAAGGCACGTGTGTATGATGTTGGGCCGGTGTCTCGTGAAGATGATGACGCCGCCGCGAGCTCGCTGTTGATAAAAGATAATAATAATGAGTTGATTTCACTGTACGAGAACAAGAAAGACGGTGGATCATACAATCTTGTCGCTGTGCGTCTGACCGAGAAACTGGAGCGGATAAAGGAAGTGGTGAAGACATGGAAGGATTTGGACAACGCCTTGAAAACATGCCGTTCCGGTTCCAGCGGCACTGTTGACGCGCTCAGAAAGGGTATGTGCAATGGTCGTGTTCCCACTTATGGGCTTGTTGGCTTTTTGTCTGGTAAATCAACTCAGACCGAGTGGAGGGACGAGTACCTCGGCGTGAATGCAACAGTGACGAATGGGAAGAGAAGGGTTCCCAATGGATTGACGTTCGAGGGGTCCGGGGCAGGGGCGGAGTGGCCTGTTGGCGAAATGGGGCAGACTGTGCCGTACTACTTTGCGAACAACAAGTTCACTCTTGTGGCGACGGTGTCCATCCACGAGGTGCCGAAGGAAGGCAGCATTCCTTTGATGGGCGTGAGGATGAATGACACCGACAGCACGGTGCTCTTTGGTCTGTCGTACACCCATGAAAAGAAGTGGTTGGCCATACCGGAGGGTGCTGGTGATGCGGATGATTTTGTTGAGTGGGAGCCAAACAAGACGTATCAGGTGGGACTGCGAATGAATTCTGATTGTTGGATTGCCTTTGTAGATCGAGAGGAAATTGACTGCAAGGGATATGATGAGAATCTGTTTGACTCGCACAGGATTTCACACTTCTACATCGGTGGGAGCAGCAAGGACCAAAGTGCAACGGGCGGCCACGTGACGGTGACCAACGTCATGCTATACAACGAGAAGCTGTGGGATGATAAGCTGTATAAACTCAAAACCAGGAAAGTCAATATTCCATCACTGGGTGTCGAGGAACATCCCACAGAACAGGTGACCGGCACAGACGTTTCTGTTTTTTCCGAGTCATGGAGTGAAGAAAGCGCCAGCTATGAGGAATTGAATGGGGATGATACTGATGAACAAGAGGAAGGAATCGTCAATGATCCGGTGCATGCAGCGCCCCCTTCCACGGTTGTCGCGGGATCATCTGTTCCTGAATCCGCCACCGCAGCGCAGAGCGCAGAGAATGACCGTCCAGAGGACAATGCCCAGCTTTCCGAAGACAAAACGTCTCAGCAAGCCACAATGAATGAAGGAAATAAATCGATGCAACAGGATTCAGATGTGCAGACACAAGACCCACAGCCAGCGGAATTAACGGGGGTCACTAATGTTGAAATGTCCTCTGGAAGTTATGCTGAAGAGCAGCCAGAGGAGGATGGAGGAACGAATGACCGGAGTGGCGGAACAACGTCTCCAGTAGCTGCGTCGTTGAGTATGGATACGGCCACTGCACCAGCTGGCGGTGAGCACCAAGTGCAACAAAGCACTGAGCCTTCCGCTGAAAACGACGACGTGCGGTCCACTGGTACCGGGACCACCGGCGCGGAGGAAAGCCTCATCCTCGAGGCGGGGGACAGAAATTCCGAGAGAACAATGGGCTCAGACAGCAGCCTCACTCCTTCAAAGAGTGACGCCGAACCTACAACCGCGGAGGACGCCGACAACATCTCTCGGACTGAGAGGGCCGAAGTTTCTTCTGAAAACGGCAAGGAGGCGCCACAGACGGTCGACACCGCACCGGGTAACACAAGCACAGCGCCTGGGGAAACCGAGATCCCATCGGAGTCCAACGCTACAACACCATCAGACACTGACATTTTGCTTGAGAACGGGCATTTGAGCGAGTTGGCGGCCATGTCTCTAATTGCTGACAGCACCGTGCATGTGTGTGTATTTCGGGTGTTGCTGCTGCTGCTTCTGGGGCTGTGGGGCACTGCGGCTCTCTGTTGAATAAATTTGGGAGAGCAAAGTTGCGAAATTCTGTGGAGCAACAACTGAGCGGCATCCCAGCAATACTCAATGAGTTTTGTCAAGGGTACTTTCTTTTTTTTTCTTTTCTTTTTCTTTTTCTTGTTTTTGCTTTAATTATTTCCCTTCTTTTGTTTGTTGCCTTGGGGCAACCAATATGAACGTTTTCCTTTTCTACTCTTTACAATTGTTTCTTCTGCACTCTTCCTGCGAGGGGTGCCGTGTTTTTCCCGCCCAACTGCTCCACTCGCACACCCACCGACACGCTCTCGACGACGGCCCTGTGCGCCTCGCCTGCTGCACGCATGAGGAGGGGCCGCGACGAACGGCACGCTGAGGTAGCCGTGACGTGTGGGCGTGCGACGAGGGACTGTGGGGCGGAGCACACATTTCTTTCCTTTTGTTTTTTTTTGCTGCGCTCACTCTCCCGATGGAGTGACGCGACTGCCGTCATGTCTGCGTGCTTCTCTCAGTCCACACACACACGAGTGACTGTGCTCTGCGGGCCGCACTCACGCGCCGATGAGAGGGCTGAGGGGAGCGGCAACAGGCAGATGACCCCATGAAATATAAACGATGTGCGGACACATGGAGGGTCGGACGGTTGAAGGACATTTAAATATCTTTTAATTTTATTTTAGGACAAAATATATGCAGACAATTTCTGGAGCAACATGGTGGTTAGGTGCTTTTGGTGTGTGTTTTTTTTATTGTGTGGGTGTAGCCGTAATAAAGGACGACTTTTTTTTCTTTCATTTTTTAAATTTTTCATTTTTTTCCTGTTTTTTTTTTCAAAGTGTGAGGTGTGGAAAGGTGAGGATGAATTTTTTTTTATTTTAATAATTTTTTATGAATTGCCGCTGCTTGGTCTGCAGTGCAATATCATGAGTTTGAGCAGTCTTTCCTTCCTTATTTCTGCTCCTGCTTTTACTTCTTTGCCTCGTGTGTCTGCAGGCACACACAACCACATGCACGCACAAAATGCACATTGTAGTGGATTTGGATGCTTCTTTTGTAGCGTGTGCTGGCGGTTGCGGGGGGCTGCTGCTTCCTCCGTGTGCATGAAGGGAAGGAGGAGAGATGGAGCACACGGCGAGTCACTCTTCCTGCGGGTGTGATGCGCGCGGTGGGCTGCGACTGCTGTGGAGGGCCGCATTCCTTTCGGTGTGCGCTTCTCCGCCGTTGTGCCGTTCGCTTGCACATGTCATTTGTTGTGCGTGTGCGTACTAGACATGTGTTTCCGGAGCGTTGGGCGGCCACCACCATTCTTTTTTGGCTTGTGTGAGTGGGCACGTGTGGATGAGGGTCAGGGCGCATGGAATGAAGGAATGGCGTGAGGAAAGGGGAATTTGATTTGGAGGGTGTTTGGACCGGATTCACTTGGCTGCGGTGGCCACATGCACGACGGATGTGTTTCCGCATAATGGGGGAGGATGCGACAGGGTTTTCCGAAGTGGCCCGTCAATGCAATTCGGGTTTCATAGCACTGAGGCAGAGTGGTCTTCCTGCAATGGCTGGTGACGGCCCTAGTGGACCGGTGTATTTATGCTGCTGCTGCTGCTGCTCGAGGAGGCGTAGAAGTGCGATTTGAGGTGAGCGGCGGAAGGGCCACACATCCCGCAGTGACGGTCGTCGTTGGCCCACCGGGTGCCTCTGAAGGTTTTGTTGGATGCAACGTCCTTATGCCCGTCTCTGGATGGCGACATCCCTGATGCAGCCAACGAACGGGGCTGCGAGCGACGGTGAGACGCAAGCACGTGTGGATGTTCGGAGCGGCCGGCGCACCGCACGCTGAGAGCATGGCACGGTGAGGACCGGACCCAGAAAAGGGACACCGCGTGGGACGTCAATCTTCACTGCAGCGACCGCCACCGAATTCGGATTTGCTCGCACCTTCTGCGGTCCCTCTTCCTCCCTCACTTCTGTGCCGAGGACTCTGCTGCGGGATCCAGCAGCGCGATGTTTGGCCGCAGGAGCATGGCCCGAACAAATGATTTGTGGGAGGGGATTTGCACTGCTACGAGAAGGAAAAAAATGTTGCTAGACGACCACCACTACAAGACCGGAGTGAAGTTGTGTTTTGTCCACTTGCGCGAGGGCGGCCTGCCACCTGGTCGGCTAGGAGGATTATTTTTTTTTTTGCGTCGTTGCGCTCTCTTTTTATTCCGCTGCGTTTTCATGCGGACCTGCGAAGGGAGATTTGCAAGAAGTTCCTGCGAGTCGTCCGTGCCGTCGTCGGAAAGGCGAGTTACCCCCTTGAAAAACGCTACTTTATAATTTTGTTTTGGGCGGGGAGTTCCTGTCGATTCAACGCGACTTTGTTTTGCGGATTTGATGCGTGTGTTTCCGAGCGGTTCGATCTGTGCTCCCGGCCCACTCGGATGTGGTGTGCGCCTCGACGTGAGGGTGCCTGCCAGCCGTTTTATTGCCTCCCCCGCTGTGGCTGCCGCCGCTGTCTTCTTCCCTTCCTGAGGTCCTGCGGCTTCTTGACAAGATGTTTTGGAGAAGGCGTTGCCGCTCTTATCGTCCATGATATTTTGATTCTGGTGTCGCGGTCAGGAGACATTGAACGAGAGGGTTTGCTGCCCTTTTGTTTTATTTGTCCTCTCTGCCTGACGGCCAGTTCTACACAAGCGTGCTCCTCGGCACCTCAGTTGGTGCTGGCGGGTTGCTCACAGTTGTCGCGGGCAATCGCATGCGCCAACTCGTCTCTGCTCCTTTTCAGTGTCGCATTTTTTTTATTGATTGACGGACGCCATTCTGTCCGGCGTGTCACCTTGATTGGATTGTGTGGGACTGCTCGCCAGGGCCATCGAACAAAACAGGCTGAAACCTTTAATTATTCAAGTGTCGTCTTGCGCACACGTATTTTTTTTTACGTTCTGTTGATGTGCACTCAAACAACGAGGTGTCCGGAACTATGCGTGCGTGGAATTCTTCCTGCCATGTGAACTGCGGGCATCACCGCGGGGCTGCCACTTTGACTCCGCAGAGTTGTTGTGTCTCTTCGCGGGGTTGGCAGGGAAATTCCATGCAGCCTGCTACTGCTGGTGTGTCCTCAAATGTTGTCACTCCATGCGAATGATGTGCTTCAGCGAGTGAGGGTGTTGGTTGGGTTTGTGTGCACACTGGTTCTGTTTGCTACTTTGTGCGGGCACGCAACGCTTGAGTGGTGGGAAAATGGAGCGGGGCGATGCATGGCCGTGTCTCGCCCATTGTCCACTGCACGATGGTGTGGGGCACATTGTGGTGTTGACTCTGCGATGTGACTGCTGTCCCCTGCGCGGCAATGGTGGTGGGTGGAGGAGAGTGTTGACCCGCGGCGGGAGGGTGGGATCGTGCCTCCTTTTCTCTTTGTTCCTTCCCTTTTTGAAGGTGTGCACCTATTTTTGGTGTCGGTGATGGGGCAAACAGACCGACAGACCAAGTGAATAAAACAAAATAGAAAAAAGGACGATAATGTGGCGGTGTTGGGGTTGGTTGCAGGCCTCGGCTGCTTCACCGACAGGCGTTGCAGTGCGGCTGCATGGCGTGCCGATCACTCCGCCGTGCGAGTGCCACGCCCAACGCCATTGGGACTGCGGGACGAAACAGCCGCGAGTGTCCTTTGGAGCCAGCGGCACCTGCAGGCCGCAGTTGGGCGGTGCGAGTGGGATGCTTCACCACACGGGTGTTGTGATGGCGCCTCGCCGTGGCTCTTGTGATGGTTCCGACGCTGCGGCTCGACATGTGTTGGGGAGTAAAGTGTGGCCGCAGTGGACCATGAGCAGCACCAACATGAGGCTGAGTGATTTCCTTTGGAATTATGTTGGCGGCAGGGCGGCCGTTGATGAAAGACTACAATGTGACGATGGAGGTGTTTGTTCAGGAGCTGGATGATTACGTACAAGACCAGCGGCTTCTTGAAGAAATTCTTAACTTGACTGCGTACCAAGCGCTGGAGGCCATTACTAGGCCTCTTCACGAAGGTGTGCTCTCTCTCGGGCAACGTGGGACTATGAAAGAAAGCATACGATCACTCCTCCTGCAAGGGGAAAACCAAACGGAGTACTCACGCAGGTACTGACAGAAGCGCGGCGGGAGGCAGAGGAAAGGCTAAGACGAACGCAAGAAATGAAATTTACCATTTCCACTAATATCGAAGAGGTACTGTTTAAGGGAAGAGCTCGCGTCAACGTAATGAAGCTGAACGACTTTCTTACGATGGAACCGGACGGCAGGGGCATTGTGGACACCAATCGGGATGTCATGCTGGAGGGGTTTCTTAGGGACCCCACGAAGTATATCCGTGATAAAGGAGCACTGAACGCCATACAGGCATCAGGTTGTTATTTGAGCATGAGGCGAGCTGTAAAGGGTGAAGTGGTCTTCGACGAGGATATACGCAGGCTTTGCGATAAGGGTGTCGACAATCCACCGGGGCGGTCATTGGCTGCTGCGGAGGTAAAAGCAACTGTTCATAACTCCACCAAACATTTCTTGGATGCAGCTGCCGAGGAGGCGAGGAACCCAACGACGACGAGCGCACCGGAGAAACTGGAGGGAGTGTACGAGTCTGTGCACAATGCGAGGCGGAGCCATGCGGTGGAACTTCCGGACGGCGTGGAGCGAAAGAAAACGGGGACGGGAATGGGGGTGCATGAGGGGAAGCCAGAACAGTAATGGTCGTACAGGGAAGCTGACGACGCTATCGAAGAGAATGACGCTGTGCAGCAATCCGGTGCAGCACCTCCCGTGTTGATGGTGCTTGCCTCGGAGAAGGGATGGCCGCACTCGTGGCATACGATACAGGATCTTCCTAAGGACGTTTTTGTGAACTGTGAGGTGGAACGAGTGTGGCGGATCGTCAAGGGCGATGTAACCGCGTGGTCCAGCCCTCACGGTGGGACCGACTTTAAGTTCGAGCGACGTGTGTTGATTGGGACGCCCGGGATCGGGAGTCGATGAATGCCGGCTCGCACCTCCTCTACCAGCCGCTGCACTGCGATGCCAAGAAACTCCAAGTGGTAGTCCACTGTTTTGGTGGACGAGATGCGTACGTGTCTGACAAGACTAGCAGGACGGTGACAAGATGCAGCGGTGAGGACATGTGCATCTCTGAGTTGAGACGTTTGGGGGGGTATGGGAGGAATGTGTATATTATCTACGATGTGGCAAAGGAGGGAACGCCGCCACCGAGACATTTTGCGCCTACTTCTGGATGGGGCATGATTGCGGTGCCATTCCCAAAGGTAGCCAACTATGATGAGTGGGCGAAGCAACCATAAGCCGCGCGAATCATCGTGAATTGCCCCGACGAGATGGATGTGAAGGCGATGTGCGCCTGGATGACGCGTGATGAGACCAAAGAGAAACAAGCGGAATACTGGAAGGTGGTTGAAGAACGCATGAAGAAAGTGGGACCGATTCCACGTCACGTCTTTTATGAGGAGGCGTTTAGGGAACGCTGTGGAGCGGTGAAGTTTGCATTGCAATCGATCAGCGAGGGAACCGTGAAAGAGCACTTTTCACGGGGAGGTGAGTCGCCGTGGTGTTCTGAGGATCCGTCCCACAGGCTTGTGAAAGTTGTTCGGGAAATATACGCAGGCGGTGTGATCCTTTTCAATGCACCGATATCTGCTTGCCTCGAGGAACGGACATTGGAACGGTTCCCAAGTGTAGCAGAATAAAATAGCTTTTGAGGCTGATGTTGGCGTCGAGGGATAATATTTTGCCCATATTTTTTGGATGGTTTGCTTTGAAATCGTTCACGGAGAGTGCCTTTGTCAAGGCAATGGCGACGAAACTCACGGAGCTTGAGCCGCCAACAGGACGTCAAGCAAAACCCTGCGTCTTGAAGTTGGCCCCTGAATTGCATCCCAAGGGAGATGAAGGTTTGCTGCCGAGTGAATATGAAAAACGATCCGTAAAATAAAGTACGGGGTGCTGCACAAACCGTGGGCCACAAACCTTCCGCTGGTGGACGTCTTTTTTTCTCGGAGTCCAATCCAAGGACGGTGGTTGGGCTGCGGATGACTACGGCGGGTGGGCACCACACCACCGCCAGCACTGTGCGGCAGTTCACTGAGTGCCTGGCGGCATATTTTAATGGTTGGGAGGAATTGTCCCGAGACATGTCGTGGGGGATGATTTATGTGCAGCAGGCAGCCAGCACGCCGATGAACGACTGGCGGAGATGTGATGTCGTCAATTCCGATAATGTGAGCGACGAGAGCCTTGAGATTCGGTGTTCTGGGAGGAAGAGGTGCGCCAGTACCCAGTGTCAATATCATCCAGAGACTTTAGAAGAGACGAAGCCCTCCGAAGTGTGCAAAGATAATAATAATAGGAAAATGGATTAGGAAATTGAAGGTGAACGAGACAGCTTGATTTGTGGTAAAAAATCTTGCGGGAGTTATATATTTTTGGATGCTTGTGTCTGAGCATGCGGAGCGGGTGCACCAGCCCCATGCGGCAGCACCGCACACAAATGCCAAAATGACCAACGCTATCGGAAATAAAGGTGACCGAAGAAATTAGGGAGGGAAAGGGGTTGTTTGGCTTCTGGTGAAAAACATTGGGTGATTTTCATATGTTATTTTGATTGTGTGCCCATACGAGGCATAATTGGAGAATTGCCCCGGTATGAGAGAATCATTGTGGCTGGTGGTGTCACGGCGTTACCGCATTGTCCATTTCCTTCTATTGTGTTCGAAGGCCCATCACTAACGGAAGCATCTTTAAGGGATGGACGACGAATAAGGTCTATTGAGGAAACAGTGCGATCTCCGTGTGACCGCGTGGACTGTGGCGCCGCGTCATGGATGGATGAATGGAGATCCGCTTCCGCTTGTGGCTCATTGGGTGATTGCTCGCTCCGTGTGCGTTGTGTGTCGGCAGCGGGCTGTGGCCGTATCCCGTTGGCCGTGGGATTGAACTGGAGGCGGTGGCGCTGTGTCTCTTCTTCTCTTCCATTGGTGTGTGGCTGCTGGCGGTGTGTGAGTTTGTTGTGTGGAAGGCCGAATCTTCTCACCCGCGGACTGACGGCACTGCGATGGTGCGTGTGTGTGAGGGCTGGTGTGGGCGATGGTTCTCCGCGCTGTTCCTTTCGGATTTTCTCGTGCCCCGCTCTTTGCGTGGGTGATGTGCTCTGCTCCTCACTGACGTGTCTGATGTATTGCCGCTGTTGTTGCTTTACTCTCCACTTCTTGAACACAGTCACGCTAGGAAGGAAAATAAACTCTAAGCGCTAATCACTATTGTGAAATTTGAACACTCTGAAAGGACCAACAACACACACACACCGCCCACACACACATATTTATATGCTCTCAATTGTTGCTGCAGTGAAGGCACCCCGCACGCACAACCGTCGCCGCGTGACCGGATCCAGCGGGAGGAGGAGGGAAGGAAAAAAGGGCGAGCCGCAGAGGCCCAACATGTCCCGGCATGTGTTTGCTTTCGCGGGGCTGCTCCTCGTTGTGATGATGTGCTGCTGCACCTGTGGAGCTGCGGCCGCTGATGGAAGTAGTGGGG
>NW_001849335.1:66177-74976 GCF_000209065.1 Trypanosoma cruzi
CGCGGATAGCAACCACACGGTCTATTTTGGACCGCTCTCTGTGGAGACTGGTGCGAAGCGAGCGTTTGCCAACACCCTGCTGTACTACGGTGATGCGTTGTACCTTTTGCAGGGGATGGGTAATGGGAAGACGGATGGCGTTTTTCTTTTCCGAATTATTGAGGAGCTGGGAAAAATCAAGTCCATCGTGAGGAATTGGATAGAAGTGGACGCCTTCTTCTCCGGGTTGTCTACACCCACGAATGGTCTTGTGGGGGTTTTGTCCGATTCATCCGATGCCGGCAAGTGGAACGACATGTACCGCTGCGTGGATGCAACCGTATTGGGCGCAATAAGGATTGAGGGTGGCTTTAAGTTCACAGGGCATGGGGCCGGGGGAATATGGCCCGTGAACAGCCGGGGAGATAATAAACAGTACACCTTTGTGGATTCCACCTTCACTCTTGTGGCGACGGTGGTCATCGAAAAGATGCCTCCGGGCGGCAGTAGCGTTCCTCTGCTGGGTGCGATGCTGGAGGATGGAATGGGCACGAAGTTCCTTGGGCTGGCTTGCGCTGAGAACAGGATGTGGGAAACAGTGTTTGATGAGCAAACGGGGCAGGGCGACTTTTGGGTGCCGAAAAAAGAATACCAGGTGGCACTCATGCTAAATGGGAACGAGGGCTATTTTTACTTGGACGCAGAGCTTCTGGGGACCTCGGATACGATGCGAAGACGTGAAGAACGGGCATACGATGTTTTGGGCTTTTATTTTGGGGGAGACGAAAGTGGCCGGGACAGCAGCGCATTAGTGAAGAACGTCTTTTTGTACAACCGCAAGTTGACTCCCGATGAACTGAAAATGGTCAAGAAGACTGGCTCTCCCAAGCATGAGAGTTCGTCGTCGGAGGCGAGCGGATCTGACTCCTCTGCGCACGAGTGTGTTTATTTTGTGCCTCTGGTGTCGCTGGGGCTATGGGCCCTTGCGCTTTTTTATGGAGTGTAGCAGAGTATGTTTATTGCGTTCTGTAGGATTACATGCATTTTGACACGAATGTTCTGGAAGTCTGTGAAGAGAATTTTTGCGAGCGGGCTGGCTAATTTAATGTATTCTGACAAGAAGACGAATACGGTTTTTTAACGATTTGTTTTTCCTTTTTGAATTCCTTTTGAAAACTGCTATTGAATGGATCAATGAACCGATAACGGCAAGACGAATTTGTTTTTATTTGTGTTTTTACCTTTGCAATTTAACTCACCTTCTTTGATCTTTACTGTGTGGCGGGGACTTCGGGCCGGAAGAAAACGAATAATTCCATGTCGTAATTAATAAAAATATTTCCAAATTGGATGCGTGGCAACGTGTCATAATCGTGGTTATCAAAATATATCTCTCTATTTATGGACCAAAAATTGAGGGGCTTCTGAACTTACTGCCTCTCTATTACCTTTGTCTTTTTCAGGAGCTTGTGAAGAGAATGTTCACTTGGCATGCTGGCTATCTAATTTAACATACATGTATCTTAATAAAGCGAACCCCGTATGTTCTTTTTCTTTTAATGATTATTTGTTTGACCGCGATGCACGGAATCAAGGAACCGATAAGAACTAGACGAGCTTAATTACTTTATTTTTATTTTTGCAGCCAAACCTGATTCCTGCATTTTTATGTAAAGAAATGGCGATGGCTCCTTGCACGGCAACGGAATGGAGCTTCAGTGGTAGTCGTATGCTGGATTTGGCACGCCAACAAGGCAATATACAGGCGCAACTCGCCTACATGGATGAGCACAGGCCGTTGGACGTGGTGGTAACCGTCGCTGCGACAATGGCAGTCCGACGCTGGATTTCATGGGACATCGCCAAGCACTGGGGGGATCCAACCCTTATGGGGCACTTTGCGAACCTCCGGGCGCCTCAATTACCAATTTTCGAGACCCAATTGCTCCCGCAGTTTGTCGCGGACGTTCAGAATCGCAATGCGCAGCTTTATTTGCAGGTGGAAGAGGCGTATAATTACCTGCTGGCTTGTGAATCCCACATTGCGGTGGCTGGCGGCCTTTTTGCGGGTCGGTGGGACGCCGTGTCAACGGGAAATGTCCACCTCTCGGAGAGGGCCGCCAGATGAACCCCCACTCACGCATGCAAGAAGATGGCGTCAACACACAGCCGCATCAACTGCATCATTTGATGGCTAAGGGCGTGCCAGAATCCACGTTTCCCTAACGCAATCTCACGGGAGGGAGAGACGGCGGGTCAACACCCGAAATTCTCAGGGCAATTTCGGGAGACCACATAGCTCTCACACCGTGACTTTGCCTTTTCGCACCTTACCCTTGGAACGAGATTTTGCTTCAGAGGATCAGTTACTAAATTTTATTGCATTGGACGCCACCACGTTGGCCACGCGTATACGGAATGAGGGCATCTCCGGAGTCGTCGACAGTCTCAAGAGCGCATAAAGTTATAATTTGCACCAAATGTACGCTCAGGCTCAACTTTCCTTTGACAGTTTGGTATCGTGCGAGAGCGCACAGGAAGCAGAGCGGGATCCCAACGAGCAGTTTATGAAATTGGGCAGGAACATATCGCAGGCATTCCGGTTGCAGCTCATTTTGGCATCCGAACCCAGCATGCCGCTCTCCAGACTGAGCGCCCGCCTACGCATAACAGCGATCGTTGCGATGTCAATTTTTTCACATTTATGTACACGACGCATCTACGTGCAACGTGCGCAGCGCAGCCAGATGGAATTACTTGCCGCGCAGATGGCCATCAAAAAACGGCAGAGGAGCTGCTTGCCGCCCATGAAGGCGAACGAAGGCAGCCTCCATCCATTCCACCACTTCCCACCAATCCTCACAGGCGTTGCACCGCGCCGCCGACACTCCATCCGATATTACAAATTGCCCGACGAAATCGTCTGGAAGGGCAATGGAGCTTATCCGCCAACGACGCTCGAATGTGGTATGGCAAATCAATGAAATCCCCGCTTTGGGCCAGCTACATGAGGAAAGCAAACGAGGTGGCTCGAGAGATGTGCGCCGTCAACGTGGGAGCAGAGAATGTCTCTAGCTGGGCAATTCACAACCTTTTGCCGCGCGCACGAACAGCCGATGAACGAGGAGAGTTGTGCGGTCTTTTAGATGGCAATCGAAGTGGCGACATCGACCCGACCGCAGTACGCCAGGATGCTGCGGTCCATGTTGGAAATGGATGGAACCCCGCTGGACATGGCGGCTTTGAGGTTACAAAAAGTTGCGGTGCGATCGGAGAAGAAACAGACGAGGCAGGCGTGCCCCTCGACAAAGGAAGGGTTGAATCAAGTAATCCGCAGCCGGACCGATTGGAAGGAAAGTGTTGTTTTTCGACTTGCGTGGATAACGGCGAGTCGTTGGTTTGAGATTGCGGCCTTGACTCCCAACAATTTCACAATGGAGCCGGACGGGACCGTAATTTTGGACTGGTCCGTGGCGCCGAAGACGGCGAGGGCGGATCCCCACCGCGCCTTGCGGTTCGTGAGGATACGAGGGCAGCACGCTTTCGACATTATAAAGTTATGCAGGACACTTCAACGCAACGAAAAGCTCACGAATATTACTAGTGCCAAAGTCGAACGAACTTTGGCTCCTTGGAATGCCACGGCGCATTCCATAGAACGCGGTGCGTTGAGGCACGCTGCTCAAATCGTGGAGACATACAATTTGGATCCACACGTGATCCCGGAGTTGGCGAAGCACGTCGACCCGTTTGACCTTCCCCAGAATACTGTTTGATATTTGGGGATGTACACCGCAATGCTGACCCAGGTGTCGGCGCTGTTCGCGTTGATGTGAAGGGAGAAACGGCGGAAGGGCAAGAACCCTGGTTGAGAGCAGAGGAGCATTTTTTCCATGATTTTTATCACCCTGCTACAATAACGAGACGTGCGACAAAAACGCGTCCGGCCACTCCACAAGATGAACACGCTATCCCGTTACAGCAAGTCAACGTGCCCGTATTGAATCCAGAGTGGATCAAGATCCGGTTGAACCCGGCTACCTTGGAGAGGCTCATGCAAGTTTGGGGACTCGTCGGGCGGCTCACTTTCCCTCCGTCTTCCTCCGGTAAAGCGCGCAAAGGCTCACGGAGGATTCCAACCGCTGACGCGAGGTTGTTACGAAAAGCAGGAATAATCGAGGACGCTTCGTCTGCAATAACAGGCGGATGGATAATACCCTTCTCAGTTGTGGAGGAGAAAACCACCGGTTTACGACGACGATGGATCGCGTGGCCACGCGACAAGAACAGAGACGACCCTTATGAGGCTCATGCTCCTCTTTTACATATTTCCCATTATTTGCCGCCTGTGATGACTGAGGCCGCTTCCTGCCTGGATTTAAAGGCATCCTTTTTTCAAGTCTTTGTTGCTGCGGGAGACTCGGCATCTCTTTCGATGCCGCGTGGAGGACGGCACGCTGGTGGGGCTCACACGGCTCCGAATGGGATACAAGGCCGGCCCAGAAATTCTCCAGATCATTATTACTTCGGCATTTGCGAGGATGACGACGGTGGCTCACCGCCTCTGGGCTGCACCTCCATTGGTGCGTATCGACGTTTGGATCGATAATATACGCATTACAGGGTCGAAAAGCGACGCGACATTGTGGAAAGCCCAAGTGCTTCGTAATGCGGACGGCCGTCACGCCACGATGGGGGAAGAACGCGATTCGGGTGCTGCGCAGTACACCTTCCTGGGGGTGCAGTTTGATCACACTCACTCCAGGCGGTATTACTGAGTGACGAGTTTGTCCGGTCTGTATGCGCCATGCCGGCGCTTAATTCTTTAACCATCGCGGAAATGGAGTTTATGGCGTTACGCTTTTTTTATGCGGCGGCCATTTTGTGCACGCGTTTATATGTCTAGTACTTTTTCATCAAGGCAGTGCGACGACGATTATCCGCACTTCACCAAGGGATTGTGCGGGAGACATCCCCGGCGAACCTTCCGCCATCAGCGATTGGCTTGGGCAAGAGATTACGACACATCGAGAATACAACCGTAAGCGAATCATCAAGTCCACCGAAAAGGCAGTGGCCGCCATCATCACGGATGCGTCGCTTCATTGTTGGGGAGCTGTTTTCATTCCAGACTCCGGCGACGTTAAACTAGCCGGAGGGAAATGGGAGAAGAAATCTTTCCTTATCATGCAGGCCGAGGCGCGCACGGTGCGCTTAGCCCTATCGTCCTTTTCCGCCATCTTGCCATCCACCATGGACGTTTGGGTGGACAACACTTTGCTGCAAGGAGCGGCGAATAAAGGCAGCTCAAAATCACACGCGTTGACTTCGGAGCTGCGAGTGATATATGAGTTTTTGGAGTCTCGCGGAATACAGGTATCCTTTGCATACGTACGGTCTGCGGAAAACCCCGCAGACGGCATATCACGCGGCCATGTGTTTACACTTCAGAACTTGACGAAGGGGAGCGGCGGGTTTTTGTGTCTGGAGAACCCCAAAGTCCGCCACTCCGTAAGTAATAATATGTAAATATATGAATATCCCATTCGAATAATGTGAGCGGGCCGCGACTGTGGCTAATGGACGATATATAAATATACACTTCCTAGTTTTTACACTTTGAGGATATGGTGAACTCCCGCTCTTATTCCATTCGCCCCTTCTTATTCCTCTCTGGTTTGTTTTCTATTATATATAACTTGAGGATTCGTCCGGCGGGCCAGAAGATTATTTTCTCATGTGAAGGTGTGCACTTATTTTTGGTTTCAGGGATGAGGCAAAAAAAAAAAAAAAACAGAGAACGTTAATAAATCAAACAAAAAAAGGACGATAATGTGGCGGTGTTGGGGTTGGTTGCAGGCCTCGGCTGCTTCACCGACAGGCGTTGCAGTGCGGCTGCATGGCGTGCCGATCACTCCGCCGCGCGAGTGCCACGCCCAACGCCATTGGGACTGCGGGACGAGACAGCCGCGAGTGTCCTTTGGAGCCAGCGGCACCTGCAGGCCGCAGTTGGGCGGTGCGAGTGGGATGCTTCACCACACGGGTGTTGTGATGGCGTCTCGCAGTGGCTCTTGTGATGGTTCCGACGCTGCGGCTCGACATGTGTTGGGGAGTAAAGTGTGGCCGCAGTGGACCATGAGCAGCACCAACATGAGGCTGAGTGATTTCCTTTGGAATTATGTTGGCGGCAGGGCGGCCGTTGATGAAAGACTACAATGTGACGATGGAGGTGTTTGCTCAGGAGCCGGATGATTACGTACACGACCAGCTGCTTCTTGAAGAAATTCTTAACTTGACTGCGCACCAAGCGCTGGAGGCCATTACTAGGCCTCTTCACGAAGGTGTGCTCTCTCTCGGGCAACGTAGGGACTATGAAAGAAAGCACACGATCACTCCTCCTGCAAGGGGAAAACCAAACGGAGTACTCACGCAGGTACTGACAGAAGCGAGGCGGGAGGCAGAGGAAAGGCTAAGACGAACGCAAGAAATGAAATTTGCCATTTCCACTAATATCGAAGAGGTACTGTTTAAGGGAAGAGCTCGCGTCAACGTAATGAGGCTGAACGACTTTCTTACGATGGAACCGGACGGCAGGGGCATTGTGGATACCAATCGGGATGTCATGCTGGAGGGGTTTCTTAGGGACCCCACGAAGTATATCCGTGATAAAGGAGCACTGAACGAGATACAGGCATCAGGTCATTGTTTGAGTATGAAGCGAGCTGTAAAGGGTGAATTGGTCTTCGATGAGGATATACGCAGGCTTTGCGATAAGGGTGTCGACAATCCACCGGGGCGGTCATTGGCTGCTGCGGAGGTAAAAGCAACTGTTCATAACTCCACCAAACATTTCTTGGATGCAGCTGCCGAGGAGGCGAGGAACCCAACGACGACGAGCGCACCGGAGAAACTGGAGGGAGTGTACGAGTCTGTGCACAATGCGAGGCGGAGCCATGCGGTGGAACTTCCGGACGATGCGGAGCGAAAGAAAACGGGGACGGGAATGGGGGTGCATGAGGGGAGGCCAGAACAGTCATGGTCGTACAGGGAAGCTGACGACGCTATCGAAGAGAATGACGCTGTGCAGCAATCCGGTGCGGCACCTCCCGTGTTGATGGTGCTTGCCTCGGAGAAGGGATGGCCGTACTCGTGGCATACGATACAGGATCTTCCTAAGGACGTTTTTGTGAACTGTGAGGTGGATCGAGTGTGGCGGATCGTCAAGGGCGATGTAACCGAGTGGTCCAGCCCTCACGGTGGGACTGACTTTACGCCAAAGCGGCGTGTGTTGATTGGGACGCCCGGGATCGGGAAGTCGGTGAATGCCGGCTCGTACCTCCTCTACCAGCCGCTGCACTGCGATGCCAAGAAACTCCAAGTGGTATTCCACTGTTTTGGTGGACGAGATGCGTACGTGTCTGACAAGACTAGCAGAGCGGTGACAAGATGCAGCGATGAGGACATGTGCGTCTCTGAGTTGAGACGTTTGAGGGGGCATGGGAGGAATGTGTATATTATCTACGGTGTGGCAAAGGAGGGAACGCCGCCACCGAGACATTTTGCGCCTACTTCTGGATGGGGCGTGATTGCGGTGCCATTCCCAAAGGTAACCAACTATGATGAGTGGGCGAAGCAACCATAAGCCGCGCGAATCATCATGAATTGCCCCGACGAGATGGATGTGAAGGCGATGTGCGCCTGGATGACGCGTGATGAGACCAAAGAGAAACAAGCGGAATGCTGGAAGAGGTCAAAAAACACATGTATCTTTTGGGACCGATTCCACGTCACGTCTTTTATGAGGAGGCGTTTAATGGACGCTGTGGAGCGGTGAAGTTTGCATTGCAGTCGATCAGCGAGGGAACCGTGAAAGAGCACTTTTCACGGGGAGGTGAGTCGCCGTGGTGTTCTGAGGATCCGTCCCACAGGCTTGTGAAAGTTGTTCGGGAAATATACGCAGGCGATGTGATCCTTTTCAATGCACCGATATCTGCTTGCCTCGAGGAACGGACATTGGAACGCCTCCCAAGTGTAGCAGAATAAAATAGCTTTTGAGGCTGATGTTGGCGTCGAGGGATAATATTTTGCCCATATTTTTTGGATGGTTTGCTTTGAAATCGTCCACGGAGAGTGCCTTTGTCAAGGCAATGGCGACGAAACTCACGGAGTTTGAGCCGCCAACAGGACGTCAAGCAAAACCCTGCGTCTTGAAGTTGGCCCCTGAATTGCATCCCAAGGGAGATGAAGGTTTGCTGCCGAGTGAATATGAAAAAACGATCCGTAAAATAAAGTACTGGGTGCTGCACAAACCGTGGGCCACAAACCTTCCGCTGGTGGACGTCTTTTTTTCTCGGAGTCCAATCCAAGGACGGTGGTTGGGCTGCGGATGACTACGGCGGGTGGGCACCACACCACCGCCAGCACTGTGCGGCAGTTCACTGAGTGCCTGGCGGCATATTTTAATGGTTGGGAGGAATTGTCCCGAGACATGTCGTGGGGGATGATTTATGTGCAGCAGGCAGACAGCACGCCGATGAACGACTGGCGGAGATGTGATGTCGTCAATTCCGATAATGTGAGCGACGAGAGCCTTGAGATTCGGTGTTCTGGGAGGAAGAGGTGCGCCAGTACCCAGTGTCAATATCATCCAGAGAATTTAGAAGAGACGAAGCCCTCCGAAGTGTGCAAAGATAATAATAATAGGAAAATAGATTAGGAAATTGAAGGTGAACGAGACAGCTTGATTTGTGGTAAAAAATCTTGCGGGAGTTATATATTTTTGGATGCTTGTGTCTGAGCATGCGGAGCGGGTGCACCAGC